>NC_048569.1:1177500-1202500 GCF_013265735.2 Oncorhynchus mykiss | reverse complement strand
GCACGCGAAAGAATACAACTCTACTGAACTGTTTTGGCTGGGAAGCACGCGGAAGAATACAACTCTACTGAACTCTTTTGGCTGGGAAGCACGCGGAAGAATACAACTCTACTGAACTCTTTTGGCTGGGAAGCACGCGGAAGCCTTTAAAGAAAAAAGCGAGTGCAGATTCGTTAACGTTGCAGCATTACCACAGCGAAAACGGCTTGCTTTACGCATTTTAAATTCATAAACCACGTCACTAAAACGACCATTAACCATTTGTTTACACTTTGACTGAGCTCTTGCATGTCCTCATTATAAATGGTCTTCAGGAAGTCGACGATCACAGCACTGAAATCATGACTGAGCTCTTGCATGACCGCTGTGGAGCTTTGCAGCTCCTTCAGGATTATCTTTTGATAATGGATTTATTGGTGCTCTGTGGGATGTTCAAGTTTCTGATATTTTTTTATAACTCAACCCTGATCTGTACTTCTCCACAATTTTGTCCTTGACCTGTTTGGAGAGCTCCTTGGTCTTCATGATGCTGCTTGGGGCCTTGGTCTTCATGAACAGCTATACTCTGGGGCCTTTCAGAACAGCTATACTCTGGGGCCTTTCAGAACAGCTATTCTCTGGGGCCTTTCAGAGCAGCTATACTCTGGGGCCTTTCAGAACAGCTATACTCTGGGGCCTTTCAGAACAGCTATACTCTGGGGCCTTTCAGAGCAGCTATACTCTGGGGCCTTTCAGAACAGCTATACTCTGGGGCCTTTCAGAACAGCTATACTCTGGGGCCTTTCAGAACAGCTATACTCTGGGGCCTTTCAGAACAGCTATACTCTGGGGCCTTTCAGAACAGCTATACTCTGGGGCCTTTCAGAACAGCTATATACACAGCGGAGATTGGAGTATCTGTCCATAGGACCCCTTTACACCGTACACTCCACAGAGCTGGGCTTTACAGAAGAGTGGCCAGAAAAAAAACATTGCTTAAAGAAGATCTGAGATCATGTGACAGATCATGTGACAGATCATGTGACAGATCATGTGACACTTAGATTGACACAGGTGGACTTTATTGAACTATTGCTGTGACTTCTGAAGGTAATTGGTTGCACCAGATCTTATTTAGGGGCTGCATAGTAAAGGGGGTGAATACATATGACCACACCATTTTTCAGTTTTTAAATTTGTTTTAATTTTATGAAACACTTCAACAAGTTGGACATTTTGTGTATGTCCATTGCATGAAATCCAACTAAAAATACATTTAAATTACAGGTTGAAATGCAACAAAATAGGAAAAACTTTTGCAGGGCACTGCAACGGCCTGATTTGGTGGAGTGCTGCAGAGATGGTTGTCCTTCTGGAAGGTTCTCCCATCTCCTTAGAGGAAGTCTGGAGCTCTGTCAGAGTGATCTTTGGGTTCTTGGTCACCTCCCTGACCAAGGCCCTTCTCCCCCGATTGCTCAGTTTAGCCGGGTGGCCAGCGCTAGGAAGAGTCTTGGCGGTTCCAAACTTCTTCCATTTAAGAATGACGGAAGCCACTGTGTTCTTGTGGACCTTCAATGCTGCAGAAAATGTTAAACTGGGTCATTATTACAGCATTATAGACACTATGTCCTTGTATTTCCTAGGATTGTCTACATAGGAGAACCCCGTACTGACTCTTCTACTGACTCTTCTACTGACTCTTCTATTGACTCTTCTACTGACTCTTCTACTGACTCTTCTACTGACTCTTCTACTGACTCTTCTATTGACCCTTCTCTTCTACTGACTCTTCTACTGACTCTTCTACTGACTCTACTGACTCTTCTATTGACTCTTCTATTGACTCTTCTATTGACTCTTCCACTGACTCTTCCGCTGACTCTTCTATTGACTCTTCTGTAGCGTGTGAGAGTCATAGAGCAAAACATGCTACATGTGCGTGTTCATTAGAGTAATCTTTTTCGTAGCGAGCTTCATAGATAGCTTTGTAGTGCAAACCATTCGGACTCTACAGATGTTTTTTTGTCTCACAAACACCACTTTAGCACAGCCTCGTGATTCAGACTGATGGTTGGTGTCTACGGACGCAGAAGAAATAGACTAATGGTAGAAATCCCCCGAACATGGTGGGACTCATTGGGTTAATAATATCTCTGCTCATTTGGAATAACTTGTTCTTTTGACAGACGTCAAAACCGTTTTCCCTCCCATGGTGACTCATTCTGAAGTTTTACCCTCTTGGTAATATCATCTGCTGTTAAGAGAGAGAGAGAGATGGAGATGTCCTTCTCTGTACTGTGGAGAGAGAGAGAGAGATGGAGATGTCCTTCTCTGTACTGTGGAGAGAGAGAGAGAGATGGAGATGTCCTTCTCTGTACTGTGGAGAGAGAGAGAGAGAGATGTCCTTCTCTGTACTGTGGAGAGAGAGAGATGTCCTTCTCTGTACTGTGGAGAGAGAGAGAGAGAGAGAGAGAGAGAGAGAGAGATGTCCTTCTCTGTACTGTGGAGAGAGAGAGAGAGATGTCCCTCTCTGTACTGTGGAGAGAGAGAAATGGAGATGTCCTGTGGAGAGAGAGAGAGAGAGAGAGAAATGTCTTTCTCTGTACTGTGGAGAGAGAGAGAGAGATGTCCTTCTCTGTACTGTGGAGAGAGAGAGAGAAATGGAGATGTCCTCTGTCCTGTGGAGAGAGAGAGATGGATATGTCCTCTGTCCTGTGGAGAAAGAGAGAGAGGTCCCTCTGTACTGTGGAGAGAGAGAGAGGTGGAGATGTCCTGTGGAGAGAGAGAGAGAAAGATGTCCCTCTCTGTACTGTGTAGAGAGAGATAGGTGGAGATGTCCTCTGTCCTGTGGAGAGAGAGAGAGAAGGATGTCCCTCTCTGTACTGTAGAAAGAGAGAGAGAGATGGTGATGTCCTTTGGAGAGAGAGAGAGTGGTGGAGATGTCCTCTGTGCTGTGGAGAGAGAGAGAGAGGTGGAGATGTCCTCTATCTTGTGGAGAGAGAGAGAGGTGGAGATGTCCTCTATCTTGTGGAGAGAGAGAGAGGTGGAGATGTCCTCTATCCTGTGGAGAGAGAGAGAGAGAGGTGGAGATGTCCTCTATCTTGTGGAGAGAGAGAGTTGGAGATGTCCTCTGTCCTGTGGAGAGAGAGAGAGGTGGAGATGTCCTCTATCATGTGGAGAGAGAGAGAGGTGGAGATGTCCTCTATCCTGTGGAGAGAGAGAGGTGGAGATGTCCTCTGTCCTGTGGAGAGAGAGAGAGGTGGAGATGTCCTCTGTCCTGTTCTGAGAGAGAGAGAGCGCTTTTGTAATGTCATTCTTCGTATTTAAGTCTTATTTTACTGCAGTGATGAAATTGCCAGACTTGAGGATGGAATCTTCCTTCCTTTTTCTACATGACGTTATCATTTCTACTTGGAGAAAGTAACCTTGACGTGTGATCATTACTTTAAAACCATGGCTGGGTCCTATAATATTCACCACATTTCAGAAGAATAATCTCTTTCACAATGTAAATCAATCACGGTGTTACCACATAATTAAGGAACCCAATCGTAAAAAAAAGAAAAGAAGGGTGTTTCTATATGTTTGTCAGCCGTGTAATGTTGTCTCAGTGGTGTCGTTTTAATTCACAAACAGTCACGCGAGCGGTGTCCCAAAGGGCACCCTGCTCCCTACCGAGTGCACTGCTATTGACCAGGAAAGGGAACTATGTAGGGAACAGAGACACATTTGGAATGCAGGCCTTTAAGACGTTGTCTTAAGTGGTGTTGCTTTAAATTCACCGCAGCCCCCTTTCATCGGTGTGACGTCATCTCCTTAGAAACGGCTTGATTAACGTGGAACAACATTAGAGAGAGAGCGATTGATCAAAGACATGTGTCTTTAGCTAGCATGACATAATACATGACATAGTACATGACATAGTACATTACATAATACATGACATAGTACAGGACATAGTACATTACATAGTACATTACATAATACAGGACATAATACATGACATAGTACACAAAAGTACATTACATAGTACAGGACATAATACATGACATAGTACAGGACATAGTACAGGACATAGTACATTACATAGTACATTACATAATACAGGACATAATACAGGACATAGTACACAACATAGTACATGACATAATACATTACATAATACATGACATAGTACATGACATAGTACATGACATAGTACAGAACATAGTACATTACATAATACATGACATAATACATGACATAGTACATGACATAGTACATGACATAGTACAGGACATAGTACATGACATAATACATGACATAGTACATGACATAATACATGACATAATACATGACATAGTACAGAACATTCATAGACAAAAACGGCTCAAGGACAGAACTACACCAATCAAGATTTATACATCAATATTCCACTGAAGCAGTAAACAAATACTGTTGTACTGTAATACTGTGATACTGTAATACTGCGATACTGTGATACTGGAATACTGTGATACTGGAATACTGCGATACTGTGATACTGGAATACTGTGATACTGGAATACTGTAATACTGTGATACTGCAATACTGTAATACTGCAATACTGTAATACTGTGATACTGTGATACTGCAATACTGTGTGTAGTGTAATGCTGTAATACTGTAATACTGTAATACTGTAATACTGTGATACTGGAATACTGTAATACTGTGATACTGCAATACTGTAATACTGCAATACTGTAATACTGTGATACTGTGATACTGCAATACTGTGTGTAGTGTAATGCTGTAATACTGTAATACTGTGATACTGTAATACTGTGATACTGTAATACTGTAATACTGTGATACTGTAATACTGTGTGTAGTGTAATGCTGTAATACTGTAATACTGTGTGTAGTGTAATGCTGTGTGTAGTGTAATAATGTAGTGCTGTGTGTAGTGTAATGCTGTGTGTAGTGTAATACTGTAATACTGTGTGTAGTGTAATGCTGTGTGTAGTGTAATACTGTAATACTGTGTGTAGTGTAATGCTGTGTGTAGTGTAATGCTGTGTGTAGTGTAATACTGTGGGTAGTGTAATACTGTAATACTGTAATACTGTGTGTAGTGTAATACTGTGTGTAGTGTAATACTGTGTGTAGTGTAATAATGTAGTGCTGTGTGTAGTGTAATGCTGTGTGTAGTGTAATGCTGTAATGCTGTAATACTGTGTGTAGTGTAATGCTGTGTGTAGTGTAATAATGTAGTGCTGTGTGTTGTGTAATGCTGTGGGTAGTGTAATACTGTGGGTAGTGTAATACTGTGTGTAGTGTAATACTGTGTGTAGTGTAATACTGTAATGCTGTAATACTGTGTGTAGTGTAATGCTGTGTGTAGTGTAATAATGTAGTGCTGTGTGTAGTGTAATGCTGTGGGTAGTGTAATACTGTAATACTGTAATACTGTGTGTAGTGTAATGCTGTGGGTAGTGTAATACTGTAATGCTGTAATACTGTGTGTAGTGTAATACTGTAATGCTGTAATACTGTGTGTAGTGTAATGCTGTGTGTAGTGTAATAATGTAGTGCTGTGTGTAGTGTAATGCTGTGTGTAGTGTAATACTGTAATACTGTAATACTGTGTGTAGTGTAATACTGTGTGTAGTGTAATACTGTGTGTAGTGTAATGCTGTGTGTAGTGTAATGCTGTGTGTAGTGTAATAATGTAGTGCTGTGTGTAGTGTAATGCTGTGTGTAGTGTAATACTGTAATACTGTAATACTGTGTGTAGTGTAATACTGTGTGTAGTGTAATAATGTAGTGCTGTGTGTAGTGTAATGCTGTGGGTAGTGTAATGCTGTAATACTGTAATGCTGTGTGTAGTGTAATGCTGTGTGTAGTGTAATACTGTGTGTAGTGTAATGCTGTGGGTAGTGTAATAATGTAGTGCTGTGTGTAGTGTAATGCTGTGTGTAGTGTAATACTGTAATACTGTAATACTGTGTGTAGTGTAATGCTGTGTGTAGTGTAATAATGTAGTGCTGTGTGTAGTGTAATGCTGTGGGTAGTGTAATGCTGTAATACTGTAATGCTGTGTGTAGTGTAATGCTGTGTGTAGTGTAATACTGTGTGTAGTGTAATGCTGTGGGTAGTGTAATAATGTAGTGCTGTGTGTAGTGTAATGCTGTGGGTAGTGTAATGCTGTAATACTGTAATGCTGTTTGTAGTGTAATGCTGTGTGTAGTGTAATACTGTGTGTAGTGTAATACTGTGTGTAGTGTAATGCTGTGTGTAGTGTAGTGCTCTGTGTAGTGTAATGCTGTGTGTAGTGTAATACTGTGTGTAGTGTAATACTGTGTGTAGTGTAATGCTGTGTGTAGTGTAGTGCTCTGTGTAGTGTAATGCTGTGTGTAATGTACTCACACAGTGCAAGAGACTTACTTCCACCAAATTTGTTTGAACAATTTGCAGCATTTCCGTGGCACACTTTTGAAAAACGAAAAACCTCCGGTGGTGCTCAGAGTTCAGTGGAGGGAAGACGAGGGAGATGGTGATTTAGCTAAGGCCCTAACCCTTCCAACCCCTTCAACTGGCATGGCCCATTTGAGGCCTCGCCCCTGGCTCGGACCCTGTCCGCTCAAGACACGCCGTCTTCCTTCCCCCTAGTTGAGTTGTATTTGCCAGCAGCGTAGCTTCAGGTGCTGCTCTCTCTCGCTCGCTCTGGTACCGTCGGTGGCCTCTGGAGGATTTAGTAGCCAATGTCTTCAAGCAGAAAGACGTTTCAGATTTTGATTCACGCTCCTGCACTGAGGCACTCAAATCTCAGTAACAATGGTTACATGCACACGAATAATCCCATGTTAAACTGATTATGTGTGTAGGCAGATTATGCAATAGTCACCTTTAATCTACGCATTTTAATAGGTGTGAGGTCAGAATCGAAGTAAGCATATGCCAATTAAAACACCTGGTGTTCTGAGCGATCTTTAGAACTATTAGGACATGGAAACACCTTCCTCGGCGTTCCAGCGGTGTATTTGATCTGCACGTGCTAGCACCAGCCGAGAGCCTCCCTCTTTAACACCAGCCGAGAGCCTCCCTCTTTAACACCAGCCGAGAGCCTCCCTCTTTAACACCAGCCGAGAGCCTCCCTCTTTAGCATCAGCCGAGAGCCTCCCTCTTTAGCATCAGCCGAGAGCCTCCCTCTTTAGCACCAGCCGAGAGCCTCCCTCTTTAGCACCAGCCGAGAGCCTCCCTCTTTAGCACCAGCCGAGAGCCTCCCTCTTTAGCACCAGCCGAGAGCCTCCCTCTTTAGCATCAGCCGAGAGCCTCCCTCTTTAGCACCAGCCGAGAGCCTCCCTCTTTAACACCAGCCGAGAGCCTCCCTCTTTAACACCAGCCGAGAGCCTCCCTCTTTAGCACCAGCCGAGAGCCTCCCTCTTTAGCACCAGCCGAGAGCCTCCCTCTTTAGCACCAGCCGAGAGCCTCCCTCTTTAGCACCAGCCGAGAGCCTCCCTCTTTAGCACCAGCCGAGAGCCTCCCTCTTTAGCATCAGCCGAGAGCCTCCCTCTTTAGCACCAGCCGAGAGCCTCCCTCTTTAGCACCAGCCGAGAGCCTCCCTCTTTAGCATCAGCCGAGAGCCTCCCTCTTTAGCATCAGCCGAGAGCCTCCCTCTTTAGCATCAGCCGAGAGCCTCCCTCTTTAGCATCAGCCGAGAGCCTCCCTCTTTAGCACCAGCCGAGAGCCTCCCTCTTTAGCACCAGCCGAGAGCCTCCCTCTTTAGCACCAGCCGAGAGCCTCCCTCTTTAGCACCAGCCGAGAGCCTCCCTCTTTAGCACCAGCCGAGAGTCTCCCTCTTTAGCACCAGCCAAGAGCCTCACTCTTTAGCACCAGCCTAGAACCTCCCTCTTTAGCACCAGCCGAGAGCCTCCCTCTTTAGCACCAGCCCAGAGCCTCCAAAACAACTGAATGTAGCTTAGTGTAAGTAGATCTCACATACAAACTTTATATGTCCCAACTCAGAATCAAAAATGATTCCTAAAAATAACATGTTCGCTGTAGTAGAATGTTTATGCCGGTTTTCTGCATTTATCGAAAGTCCCATCAGGTAGCCTGATTTCAGGTGTGTCCATGTCGACAGGATTATTAAGGGGGAATCGTTCTTCCTGCAAAGCATGTAAACATTTTAATAAAACTATTATATTAATCTGACTGGTCACGAAATTCGCATTATCGTGTGCAAAGTAACCGTACGCAATGTGGTCAGCCCAGTAGTCACTCAGCCCAGTAGTCAGTCAGCCCAGTACTCAGTCAGCCCAGTAGTCAGTCAGCCCAGTAGTCAGTCAACCCAGTAGCCTGTCAGCCCAGTAGCCAGTCAGCCCAGTAGCCTGTCCTCCCAGTAGCCAGTCATCCCAGTCGCCAGTCAGCCCAGTAGCCAGTCAGCCCATCACTCCAGTAGCCAGTCAGCCCAGTAGCCAGTCAGCCCAGTAGCCAGTCAGTCCAGTAGCCAGTCAGCCCATCAGCCAGTCAGCCCATCTGCCCAGTAGCCAGTCAGCCCAGTAGCCAGTCAGCCCAGCAGCCAGTCATCCCAGTAGCCAGTCAGCCCAGCAACCCGTCATGACGCCCAGCAGCCAGTCAACCCAGCAGCCAGTCAGCCCAGTAGCCAGGCAGCCCGTCAGCCCAGTAACCAGTCAGCCCAGCAGCCAATCAGCCCTGTAGCCAGTCACCCGTGTAGCCACTCACCCCTGTAGCCAGTGGTGGAAGGTGACAGAGATAAAGAGGTGGAAGGTGACAGAGCTAGAGAGTGATGTTTGTCAGACCAGGAGACATCCGAAAATCGGTCTTCTCATGAAAACGTCTGTAGAGTTGGAACGATTTGACCTACAACTTCTACACTCCTAAACTCTGTGTAAAGAGGAGATTCTCACAAACCCGATAGTTTCCTCTAAGACACCCGCAAGAGTTACAGAACTCGTCTGAAGTTAACCGGTACTGGTTAGAAATGCTTCATGCAGGTATGATGGTAGTTTTGTGTCTACCCATTAAAGGAGTTGAATATGTGTGGGGGAAAAATATATACAGTGCCTTGCGAAAGTATTCGGCCCCCTTGAACTTTGCGACCTTTTGCCACATTTCAGGCTTCAAACATAAAGATATAAAACTGTATTTTTTTGTGAAGAATCAACAACAAGTGGGACACAATCATGAAGTGGAACGACATTTTTGGGATATTTCAAACTTTTTTAACAAATCAAAAACTGAAAAATTGGGCGTGCAAAATTATTTGAGACAGGATTGTGTCGAGGCACAGATCTGGGGAAGGGTACCAACACATTTCTGCAGCATTGAAGGACCCCAAGAACACCGTGGCCTCCATCCTTCTTAAATGGAAGAAGGGCCTTGGTCAGGGAGGAGACCAAGAACCCGATAGTTACTCTGATAGAGTGCCTCTGCGGAGATGGGAGAAACTTCCAGAAGGAAAACAACCTTTGCAGCACTACACCAATCAGGCCTTTATGGTAGAGTGGCCAGACGGAAGCCACTCCTCAGTAAAAGGCACATGAAAGCCAGATTCTCTGGTCTGATGACACCAAGATTGAACTCTTTGGCTTGATTGCCAAGCGTCACATCTGGAGGAAACCTAACACACAGCTGTGCGGATCTGAGAGGATCTGCAGGGAAAAACTCCCCAAATACAGGTGCCAAGCTTGTAGCGTCATACCCAAGAAGACTCGAGGCTGTAATCGCTGCCAAATGTGCTTCACAAAGTACTGAGTAAAAGGTCTGAATACTGATGTAAATGTGATATTTCACTTTTTGGATTGTATTCATACAGTACCAGTCAGACGTTTGGACACACCTACTAATTCCAGGATTTTTCTTTATTTGTACTATTTTCTACATTGTAGAATAACAGTGAAGACATTAAAACTATGAAATAACACATATGGAATCATGTAGTAACCAAAAAAGTGTTAAACAAATCAAAATATATTTTATATTGTAGATTCTTCAAAGTAGCCACCATTTGCCTTGATGGCAACTTTGCACACTCTTGGTATTCTCTCAACCAGCTTCATGAGGAAGTCACCTGGAATGCATTTCAATTAACAGGTGTGCCTTGACAAAAGTTAATTTGTGAAATGTATTTCCTTAATGCATTTGAGCCAATCAGTTGTGTTGTGACAAGGTAGGGGTGGTATACAGAACATAGTCCTTATTTGGTAACTATATGTCAACATAAACTGTTCAGAGGAGACTTCGTGATTTTAATCAGGCCCGGATCTCAATCACATTGAGCACGTCTGGGACCTGTTGGATCGGAGGGTGAGGGCTAGGGCCATTCCCCCCAGTGATGTCTGGGACCTGTTGGATCGGAGGGTGAGGGCTAGGGCCATTCCCTCTAGAAATGTCCGGGAACATGCACATGCCTTGGTGGAAGAGTGAGGTAACATCTCACAGCAAGAACGGGCAAATCTGGTGCAGTCCGTGAGGAGGAGATGCACTGCAGTACTTAATGCAGCTGGTGGCCACACCAGATACTGACTGTTACTTTTGATTTTGACCCCCCCCCCTTTGTTCAGGGACACATTATTCAATTTCTGTTAGTCACATGTCTGAGGAACTTGTTCAGTTTATGTCTCAGTTGTTGAATCTTGTTATGTTCATACAAATATTTACACATGTTAAGTTTGCTGAAAATAAACGCAGTTGACAGTGAGAGGGCATATTTTTTTTTGCTGAGTTACCCCATAGCAACAGATGTAGGATACATTATATACTGTCCCTAACATCATTACCCCATGGCAACAGATGTAGAATACATTCTATACTGTCCCTAACATAATTTCCCCATAGCAACAGATGTAGGATACATTCTATACTGTCCCTAACATCATTTCCCCATAGCAACAGATGTAGGATACATTCTATATTGTCCCTAACATCATTACCCCATAGCAACAGATGTAGAATACATTCTATACTGTCCCTAACATCATTACCCCATAGCAACAGATGTAAGATACATTCTATACAGTCCCTAACATCGTTACCCCATAGCAACAGATGTAGGATACATTCTATACAGTCCCTAACATCGTTACCCCATAGCAACAGATGTAGAATACATTATATACTGTCCCTAACATCATTACCCCATAGCAACAGTTGTAAAACACACACACACTCACCACCCTTCCCCCACAAACATCCACAGATGTTCAACAGTTGTTCCATCCTGAGTCCAACTCAAGAGAAGACTTGATGTGTGAATGCATATACAGTTGTAGCTGTTTGAGAAGGCATGCCAAACTGAGCAAGAATGGGGAGATTTGATTAACCAATGTCAAGTCGTAGATACACCCATGTCCCCTGAAACAAACACACGCTGGTTCCCCGTTGAGAATATTTTCCCAAAGCATCTCTGAGCAGTCACCCAGGGCCACAATAATTGGCCCCCTCTCTGAATGTCAGAGTGACCCCTATCCAATGGGTTACTGCAGCTAGTGTTGCCAGCACTGCCACTTCCTGGGTGGGGGCACCCCGCCGGAATCCCCACCGGCTAGGGACAAGGTCATCAAGGTTCTCATTAGCAGCTTTGAGAATTTCCTTGTTATATTATGATTTCCCATCAGGGGGCTTTGGCTTTGCAGGACCAGCCCTGCCAGGCAGGCTCAGAATCTGCTGCTCTAGTGGGTCTCTGACCGTGTTAATCTTCCTGCCGTGGCTGCGTATCGGCTACTTGCAGTAGGCCTATAAGGCCTTCTACTTATAGTGTACGGGTCGCTCAGGTAGGTGTCTAGCGTATAGGGTTGGAGACTGTTCCATCATGATAGGACAGTGAATAAATCAACTATATCTGTAATTCATTTTAAAATGTATATCCCGTATCTGAACAGTTCCTTTACATTTACAAATGTTTTATTTCAATAATGATCCTTTCTTCTAATGCTGTATTTGATCTATTTACGAATAATAAGAATAGAAAGTAGAATACTAATTATTTTATTTTATAACATTCCCTATCTAGAATACTAATTATTTTATTTTATAACGTTCCCTATCTAGAATACTAATTATTTTATTTTATAACATTCCCTATCTAGAATACTAATTATTTTATTTTATAACATTCCCTATCTAGAATACTAATTATTTTATTTTATAACATTCCCTATCTAGAATACTAATTATTTTATTTTATAACATTCCCTATCTAGAATACTAATTATTTTATTTTATAACATTCCCTATCTAGAATACTAATTATTTTATTTTATAACATTCCCTATCTAGAATACTAATTATTTTATTTTATTTTATAACATTCCCTATCTAGAATACTAATTATTTTATTTTATAACATTCCCTATCTAGAATACTAATTATTTTATTTTATAACATTCCCTATCTAGAATACTAATTATTTTATTTTATAACATTCCCTATCTAGAATACTAATTATTTTATTTTATAACATTCCCTATCTAGAATACTAATTATTTTATTTTATAACATTCCCTATCTAGAATACTAATTATTTTATTTGATAACATTCCCTATCTAGAATACTAATTATTTTATTTTATAACATTCCCTATCTAGAATACTAATTATTTTATTTTATAACATTCCCTATCTAGAATACTAATTATTTTATTTTATTTTATAACATTCCCTATCTAGAATACTAATTATTTTATTTTATAACATTCCCTATCTAGAATACTAATTATTTTATTTTATAACATTCCCTATCTAGAATACTAATTATTTTATTTTATAACATTCCCTATCTAGAATACTAATTATTTTATTTTATAACATTCCCTATCTAGAATACTAATTATTTTATTTTATAACATTCCCTATCTAGAATACTAATTATTTTATTTTATAACATTCCCTATCTAGAATACTAATTATTTTATTTTATAACATTCCCTATCTAGAATACTAATTATTTTATTTTATAACATTCCCTATCTAGAATACTAATTATTTTATTTGATAACATTCCCTATCTAGAATACTAATTATTTTATTTGATAACATTCCCTATCTAGAATACTAATTATTTTATTTTATAACATTCCCTATCTAGAATACTAATTATTTTATTTTATAACATTCCCTATCTAGAATACTAATTATTTTATTTTATAACATTCCCTATCTAGAATACTAATTATTTTATTTTATAACATTCCCTATCTGGAATACTAATTATTTTATTTTATAACGTTCCCTATCTAGAATGTTAAAGTGTATTTGTGGAGTCCTTTTTGGTTCTGCGGTGATCAGTTTTTTGCAATAATAATATTGCTATGATTTGATTTGACTGATTTATGCGGAAATAGTGCGACACCTGGACACATTTGCAAGCCCTCGGTGAAATGTGCAGGGAATTGTTGGTTTTAGCAAACAAAATGTGCGGAATCCTGGAAGGACTGGTGATTCGTGCATCAGATTCATGTATGAATGAGTCTGAATATACACACACACACACACATACAATGCTCTCTACTTTTCTGAGGTGCTGTCTGGACGGAGTGGGCTGTGTGGACGGCGTGGGCTGTGTGGACGGAGTGGGCTGTGTGGACGGAGTGGACTGTGTGGAAGGAGTGGACTGTGTGGACTGTGTGGGCTGTGTGGACGGTGTGGGCTGTGTGGACGGTGTGGGCTGTGTGGACGGAGTGGACTGTGTGGACGGTGTGGACTGTGTGGACAGAGTGGACTGTGTGGACGGAGTGGACTGTGTGGAAGGAGTGGACTGTGTGGACTGTGTGGGCTGTGTGGACGGTGTAGATGGAGTGGACTGTCTGGACGGAGTGGACTGTGTGGACGGAGTGGACTGTGTGGAAGGAGTGGACTGTGTGGACTGTGTGGGCTGTGTGGACGGTGTGGGCTGTGTGGACGGTGTGGGCTGTGTGGACGGAGTGGACTGTGTGGACGGTGTGGACTGTGTGGACAGAGTGGACTGTGTGGACGGTGTGGACGGAGGGGGCTGTGTGGACGGTGTGGGCTGTGTGGACTGTGTGGACTGTGTGGACGGTGTGGACGGTGTGGGCGGAGTGGATTGTGTTGTCTGGTCTATTGGAATGACATGGTTAATTTATTTCACCATGTCACCATGTGCCAAATTATTATTTACATTCTGCCAAAGCTTCCGGGTAAATAATGTTTCCTCTCCTGGTGTTGGAGGAGGAGAGGAACATTAGCATGATGAACAAGTGTGGAATAAGGAGGAGGAGGGGGCAGAGGGGGAGGAGGGGGAGGAGGAGGAGGAGGAGGAGGAGGGGGAGGAGGGGGAGGAGGAGTAGGAGAGGAACATTAGCATGATGAAAAAGTGTGGAATAAGGAGGGGGAGGAGGAGGAGGGGGAGGAGGAGTAGGAGAGGAACATTAGCATGATGAAAAAGTGTGGAATAAGGAGGAGGAGGACGAGGAGGAGGACGAGGAGGAGGAGAGGAACATTAGCATGATGAAAAAGTGTGGAATAAGGAGGGGGAGGACGAGGAGGAGGACGAGGAGTAGGAGAGGAACATTAGCATGATGAAAAAGTGTGGAATAAGGAGGGGGAGGAGGAGGAGGGGGAGGAGGAGTAGGAGAGGAACATTAGCATGATGAAAAAGTGTGGAATAAGGAGGAGGAGGAGGAGGAGGAGGAGGAGGGGGAGGAGGAGGGGGAGGAGGGGGAGGAGGAGGAGGGGGAGGAGGAGTAGGAGAGGAACATTAGCATGATGAAAAAGTGTGGAATAAGGAGGAGGAGGCGGAGGAGGAGAAGGAGGAGCAGGAGGGGGAGGAGGAGGGGGAGGAGAAGTAGGAGGAGGGGGAGGAGGAGTAGGAGAGGAACATTAGCATGATGAAAAAGTGTGGAATAAGGAGGAGGAGGGGGAGGAGTAGGAGAGGAACATTAGCAAGGAGGAAGAGGAGGAGGAGGAGGGGGAGGAGGAGGAGGAGGCGGAGAAGGAGGAGGCGGAGGGGGAGGAGGAGGGGGAGGAGAAGTAGGAGGATGGGGAGGAGGAGTAGGAGAGGAACATTAGCATGATGAAAAAGTGTGGAATAAGGAGGAGGAGGAGGTGGAGGAGGAGGAGGAGGGGGAGGAGGAGGAGGAGGAGGGGGAGGAGGAGTAGGAGAGGAACATTAGCATGATGAAAAAGTGTGGAATAAGGAGGAGGAGGGGGGGGTAGGAGAGGAACATTAGCAAGGAGGAGGAGGAGGAGGAGGCAGAGGCGGAGGAGGAGGAGGAGGAGGCGGACGAGGAGGAGGAGGAAAGGGAGGAGGAGGAGGAGGAGGCGGAGGAGTAGGAGGAGGAGGAGGAGAAGAGGTGGAGGAGGAGGAGGAAGAGAAGAGGAGGAGGAGGAGGAGGAGGAGGCGGAGGAGGAGGCGGAGGTGGGGGAGGAGGAGGCGAAGGAGGAGGAGGAGGAGGAGAGGTGGAGGAGGAGGAGGAGGTGAAGAGGTGGAGGAGGAGAAGGAGAAGAGGTGGAGGAGGAGGAGGAGAAGAGGTGGAGCAGGTGGAGGAGGAGGAGGAGGAGGAGAAGAGGAGCGCATCGTGAGCACATTGCGAGCACATTGCAAACACAGCAGGTCACACACAGCAGGTTGCTGTCAGCTCCATCGCTCTACAGTAGAAACATTTTGTTTCAGTATGTAATTTAGCAGAGGCTTGGGCTTCTTCCCTGCTGTTATAATATACAGTAGGTAATTTAGCTTGGGCTTCTTTCCTGCTGTTATAATATACAGTAGGTCATTTAGCAGAGGCTTGGGCTTCTTCCCTGTTGTTATAATATACAGTAGGTCATTTAGCAGAGGCTTGGGCTTCTTCCCTGCTGTTATAATATACAGTAGGTAATTTAGCTTGGGCTTCTTTCCTGCTGTTATAATATACAGTAGGTCATTTAGCAGAGGCTTCTTCCCTGCTGTTATAATATACAGTAGGTCATTTAGCAGAGGCTTCTTCCCTGCTGTTATAATATACAGTAGGTCATTTAGCAGAGGCTTGGGCTTCTTTCCTGCTGTTATAATATACAGTAGGTCATTTAGCAGAGGCTTGGGCTTCTTCCCTGTAGTTATAATATACAGTAGGTCATTTAGCAGAGGCTTGAGCTTCTTCCCTGTTGTTATAATATACAGTAGGTCATTTATCTTGGGCTTCTTCCCTGTTGTTATAATATACAGTAGGTAATTTAGCAGAGGCTTGGGCTTCTTCCCTGCTGTTATAATATACAGTAGGTAATTTAGCAGAGGCTTGGGCTTCTTCCCTGCTGTTATAATATACAGTAGGTAATTTAGCAGAGGCTTGGGCTTCTTCCCTGCTGTTATAATCTACAGTAGGTCATTTAGCAGAGGCTTCTTCCCTGTTGTTATAATATACAGTATGTAATTTAGCAGAGGCTTCTTCCCTGCTGTTATAATATACAGTAGGTCATTTAGCAGAGGCTTGGGCTTCTAACCTGCTGTTATAATACAGTAGGTCATTTAGCAGAGGGTTGGGCTTCTTCCCTGTTGTTATAATATACAGTAGGTCATTTAGCAGAGACTTCTTCCCTGCTGTTATAATATACAGTAGGTCATTTAGCAGAGGCTTCTTCCCTGCTGTTATAATATACAGTAGGTAATTTAGCAGAGGCTTGGGCTTCTTCCCTGCTGTTATAATATACAGTAGGTAATTTAGCAGAGGCTTGGGCTTCTTCCCTGCTGTTATAATATGCAGTAAGTCATTTAGCAGAGGCTTCTTCCCTGCTGTTATAATATACAGTAGGTCATTTAGCAGAGGCTTCTTCCCTGCTGTTATAATATACAGTAGGTCATTTAGCAGAGGCTTGGGCTTCTTCCCTACTGTTATAATATACAGTAGGTAATTTAGCAGAGGCTTGGGCTTCTTCCCTGCTGTTATAATATACAGTAGGTCATTTAACAGAGGCTTCTTCCCTGCTGTTATAATTTACAGTAGGTCATTTAGCAGAGGCTTGGGCTTCTTCCCTGCTGTTATAATATACAGTAGGTCATTTAGCAGAGGCTTCTTCCCTGCTGTTATAATATACAGTAGGTAATTTAGCAGAGGCTTGGGCTTCTTCCCTGCTGTTATAATATACAGTAGGTCATTTAGCAGAGGCTTGGGCTTCTTCCCTGCTGTAATAACATGCAGTAGGTCATTTAACAGAGGCTTCTTCCCTGCTGTTATAATATACAGTAGGTAATTTAACAGAGGCTTCTTCCCTGCTGTTATAATATACAGTAGGTAATTTAGCAGAGGCTTGGGCTTCTTCCCTGCTGTTATAATATACAGTAGGTAATTTAGCAGAGGCTTGGGCTTCTTCCCTGTTGTTATAATATACAGTAGGTCATTTAGCAGAGGCTTGGGCTTCTTCCCTGCTGTTATAATATACAGTAGGTCATTTAGCAGAGGCGTGGGCTTCTTCCCTGCTGTTATAATATACAGTAGGTCATTTAGCAGAGGCTTCTTCCCTGTTGTTATAATATACAGTAGGTCATTTAGCAGAGGCTTCTTCCCTGCTGTTATAATATACAGTAGGTCATTTAGCAGAGGCTTGGGCTTCTTCCCTGCTGTTATAATATACAGTAGGTAATTTAGCAGAGGCTTGGGCTTCTTCTCTGCTGTTATAATATACAGTAGGTCATTTAGCAGAGGCTTGGGCTTCTTCCCTGCTGTTATAATATACAGTAGGTCAATTAGCAGAGGCTTGGGCTTCTTCCCTGCTGTTTTAATATACAGTAGGTCATTTAGCAGAGGCTTCTTCCCTGCTGTTATAATATACAGTAGGTAATTTAGCAGAGGCTTGGGCTTCTTCCCTGCTGTTATAATATACAGTAGGTAATTTAGCAGAGGCTTGGGCTTCTTCCCTGCTGTTATAATCTACAGTAGGTCATTTAGCAGAGGCTTCTTCCCTGTTGTTATAATATACAGTATGTAATTTAGCAGAGGCTTCTTCCCTGCTGTTATAATATACAGTAGGTCATTTAGCAGAGGCTTGGGCTTCTAACCTGCTGTTATAATACAGTAGGTCATTTAGCAGAGGGTTGGGCTTCTTCCCTGTTGTTATAATATACAGTAGGTCATTTGGCAGAGACTTCTTCCCTGCTGTTATAATATACAGTAGATCATTTAGCAGAGGCTTCTTCCCTGCTGTTATAATATACAGTAGGTAATTTAGCAGAGGCTTGGGCTTCTTCCCTGCTGTTATAATATGCAGTAAGTCATTTAGCAGAGGCTTCTTCCCTGCTGTTATAATATACAGTAGGTCATTTAGCAGAGGCTTCTTCCCTGCTGTTATAATATACAGTAGGTCATTTAGCAGAGGCTTGGGCTTCTTCCCTACTGTTATAATATACAGTAGGTAATTTAGCAGAGGCTTGGGCTTCTTCCCTGCTGTTATAATATACAGTAGGTCATTTAACAGAGGCTTCTTCCCTGCTGTTATAATTTACAGTAGGTCATTTAGCAGAGGCTTGGGCTTCTTCCCTGCTGTTATAATATACAGTAGGTCATTTAGCAGAGGCTTCTTCCCTGCTGTTATAATATACAGTAGGTAATTTAGCAGAGGCTTGGGCTTCTTCCCTGCTGTTATAATATACAGTAGGTCATTTAGCAGAGGCTTGGGCTTCTTCCCTGCTGTAATAACATGCAGTAGGTCATTTAACAGAGGCTTCTTCCCTGCTGTTATAATATACAGTAGGTAATTTAACAGAGGCTTCTTCCCTGCTGTTATAATATACAGTAGGTCATTTAGCAGAGGCTTGGGCTTCTTCCCTGCTGTTATAATATACAGTAGGTAATTTAGCAGAGGCTTGGGCTTCTTCCCTGTTGTTATAATATACAGTAGGTCATTTAGCAGAGGCTTGGGCTTCTTCCCTGCTGTTATAATATACAGTAGGTCATTTAGCAGAGGCTTGGGCTTCTTCCCTGCTGTTATAATATACAGTAGGTCATTTAGCAGAGGCTTCTTCCCTGTTGTTATAATATACAGTAGGTCATTTAGCAGAGGCTTCTTCCCTGCTGTTATAATATACAGTAGGTCATTTAGCAGAGGCTTGGGCTTCTTCCCTGCTGTTATAATATACAGTAGGTAATTTAGCAGAGGCTTGGGCTTCTTCTCTGCTGTTATAATATACAGTAGGTCATTTAGCAGAGGCTTGGGCTTCTTCCCTGCTGTTATAATATACAGTAGGTCAATTAGCAGAGGCTTGGGCTTCTTCCCTGCTGTTTTAATATACAGTAGGTCATTTAGCAGAGGCTTCTTCCCTGCTGTTATAATATACAGTAGGTCATTTAGCAGAGGCTTGGGCTTCTTCCCTGCTGTTATAATATACAGTAGGTCATTTAGCAGAGGCTTCTTCCCTGCTGTTATAATATACAGTAGGTCATTTAGCAGAGGCTTGGGCTTCTTCCCTGCTGTTATAATATACAGTAGGTCATTTAGCAGAGGGTTGGGCTTCTTCCCTGCTGTTATAATATACAGTAGGTCATTTAGCAGAGGCTTCTTCCCTGCTGTTATAATATACAGTAGGTCATTTAGCAGAGGCTTCTTCCCTGCTGTTATAATATACAGTAGGTCATTTAGCAGAGGCTTCTTCCCTGCTGTTATAATATACAGTAGGTCATTTAGCAGAGGCTTGGGCTTCTTCCCTGCTGTTATAATATACAGTAGGTCATTTAGCAGAGGCTTGGGCTTCTTCCCTACTGTTATAATATACAGTAGGTCATTTAGCAGAGGCTTGGGCTTCTTCCCTGCTGTTATAATATACAGTAGGTCATTTAGCAGAGGCTTGGGCTTCTTCCCTACTGTTATAATATACAGTAGGTCATTTAGCAGAGGCTTGGGCTTCTTCCCTGCTGTTATAATATACAGTAGGTCATTTAACAGAGGCTTCTTCCCTGCTGTTATAATTTACAGTAGGTCATTTAGCAGAGGCTTCTTCCCTGCTGTTATAATATACAGTAGGTAATTTAGCAGAGGCTTGGGCTTCTTCCCTGCTGTTATAATATACAGTAGGTCATTTAGCAGAGGCTTGGGCTTCTTCCCTGCTGTAATAATATGCAGTAGGTCATTTAACAGAGGCTTCTTCCCTGCTGTTATAATATACAGTAGGTAATTTAACAGAGGCTTCTTCCCTGCTGTTATAATATACAGTAGGTAATTTAGCAGAGGCTTGGGCTTCTTCCCTGCTGTTATAATATACAGTAGGTAATTTAGCAGAGGCTTGGGCTTCTTCCCTGCTGTTATAATATACAGTAGGTCATTTAGCAGAGGCTTGGGCTTCTTCCCTGTTGTTATAATATACAGTAGGTCATTTAGCAGAGGCTTGGGCTTCTTCCCTGCTGTTATAATATACAGTAGGTCATTTAGCAGAGGCTTGGGCTTCTAACCCGCTGTTATAATATACAGTAGGTAATTTAGCAGAGGCTTCTTCCCTGCTGTTATAATATACAGTAGGTCATTTAGCAGAGGCTTGGGCTTCTTCCCTGCTGTTATAATCTACAGTAGGTCATTTAGCAGAGGCTTGGGCTTCTTCCCTGCTGTTATAATATACAGTAGGTCATTTAGCAGAGGCTTCTTCCCTGCTGTTATAATATACAGTAGGTCATTTAGCAGAGGCTTCTTCCCTGCTGTTATAATATACAGTAGGTCATTTAGCAGAGGCTTGGGCTTCTTTACCTGCTGTTATAATATACAGTAGGTCATTTAGCAGAGGGTTGGGCTTCTTCCCTACTGTTATAATATACAGTAGGTCATTTAGCAGAGGCTTCTTCCCTGCTGTTATAATATACAGTAGGTAATTTAGCAGAGGCTTGGGATTCTTCCCTGCTGTTATAATATACAGTAGGTAATTTAGCAGAGGCTTGGGCTTCTTCCCTGTTGTTATAATATACAGTCGGTCATTTAGCAGAGGCTTGGGCTTCTTCCCTGCTGTTATAATATACAGTAGGTCATTTAGCAGAGGCTTGGGCTTCTTCCCTGCTGTTATAATATACAGTAGGTCATTTAGCAGAGGCTTGGGCTTCTTCCCTGCTGTTATAATATACAGTAGGTCATTTAGCAGAGGCTTCTTCCCTGCTGTTATAATATACAGTAGGTCATTTAGCAGAGCCTTAGGCTTCTTCCCTGCTGTTATAATATACAGTAGGTAATTTAGCAGAGGGTTGGGCTTCTTCCCTACTGTTATAATATACAGTAGGTCATTTAACAGAGGCTTCTTCCCTGTTATAATATACAGTAGGTCATTTAGCAGAGGCTTGGGCTTCTTCCCTGCTGTTATAATATACAGTAGGTCATTTAGCAGAGGCTTCTTCCCTGTTGTTATAATATACAGTAGGTCATTTAGCAGAGGCTTGGGCTTCTTCCCTGCTGTTATAATATACAGTAGGTAATTTAGCAGAGGCTTCTTCCCTGCTGTTATAATTTTCAGTAGGTCATTTAGCAGAGGCTTGGGCTTCTTCCCTGCTGTTATAATATACAGTAGGTCATTTAGCAGAGGCTTCTTCCCTGCTGTTATAATATACAGTAGGTAATTTAGCAGAGGCTTGGGCTTCTTCCCTGTTGTTATAATATACAGTAGGTCATTTAGCAGAGGCTTGGGCTTCTTCCCTGCTGTTATAATATACAGTAGGTCATTTAACAGAGGCTTCTTCCCTGCTGTTATAATATACAGTAGGTCATTTAGCAGAGGCTTGGGCTTCTTCCCTGTTGTTATAATATACAGTAGGTCATTTAGCAGAGGCTTCTTCCCTGCTGTTATAATATACAGTAGGTCATTTAGCAGAGGCTTCTTCCCTGTTGTTATAATATACAGTAGGTCATTTAGCAGAGGCTTCTTTCCTGCTGTTATAATATACAGTAGGTCATTTATCAGAGGCTTGGGCTTCTTCCCTGCTGTTATAATATACAGTAGGTCATTTAGCAGAGGCTTCTTCCCTGCTGTTATAATATACAGTAGGTAATTTAGCTTGGGCTTCTTCTCTGCTGTTATAATATACAGTAGGTCATTTATCTTGGGCTTCTTCCCTGTTGTTATAATATACAGTAGGTCATTTATCTTGGGCTTCTTCCCTGTTGTTATAATATACAGTAGGTCATTTAGCAGAGGCTTGGGCTTTTTATGCCCAACAATTAACGTTAATTTATTGTATCTGAAACGCTGGGTCTGAATTAAGGTGCATAACAGGGGTCTTAGAATTATTTGGCTGTTTTGATGTTAATTCATTTAAATAATCTTGTTGTTTAAGATTTTACATCTGTTCTTTAAAATATGCATATATATATATATATTTTTACAATATATAAAAATATAAATATATATATATAAAAATATATATATTTTTTTTACAGACGGTCTTATTCAGAGATACTTACTGTAGTGAGTGCATATATCTGAGGGACAGGTATCTGTGGATGGAAATTCCTCAGCCAAATGTTCGGTTTGGAGTTCCTCATGGGTCTGTTTTAAGACCTCTACTGTTGTGTTTTATATATGCGCTATACTCAATCTATCTCTGTATTCAATGTTATTCGTTAACGCAGTGTCCATGTTCACTGTTACGCCATCCCTGTGGTCAACAGAGTCCTTGTACAATACAACGCCCATGCAGACATTATCCTCTCTCAGTTACAAGCCAGGCAGACAATGCCTTGTTTTCCTCCCCCTCTCCCCTGCTTCCCCCTCTTCTTCCTCCCCCTCCCCCTCTCCCCTGCTTCCCCCTCTTCTTCCTCCCCCTCCCCCTCTCCCCTGCTTCCCCCTCTTCTTCCTCCCCCTCCCCCTCTCCCCTTCTTCCCCCTCTTCGTCCTCCCCCTCCCCCCTGCTTCCCCCTCTTCTTCCTCCCCCTCCCCCTCTCCCCTGCTTCCCCCTCTTCTTCCTCGCCCCCCCTCTCCCCTGCTTCCCCCTCTTCTTCCTCCCCCTCCCCCTCTCCCCTGCTTCCCCCTCTTCTTCCTCGCCCCCCCATCTCCCCTTCCCCCTCTCCCCTGCCTCCCCATCTCCCCCTTCCCCCTCTCCCCTGCTTTCCCCCTCTCCCCTGCCTCCCCCTTCTTCCCCTGCCTCTGCCTCTTTCAGGGAAGAAGCCCAAGCCTCTGTTAAATTTAGCATAATAATTCATTATCCACAGCAGTGGTTAACATGGTGATTAAGTGATGAGTTCATACAGTGGTTGGAGGTCAATTGGTTATTGACTGGAAACTCATGCAAGCCTCATCATGCCGCCTCCTCAAACAATGACATAATGAAGCGGACACACATTTAGAATTCGTTGTTTTATTAACTTCCTGGTGTTCTGCCACCTGCATAGGAAGATTTGTATGGTTGCCGTGTAAACATGCAAACCTTGTCACTGACTTCATCTAGACGCCACTCACCTCTCTGGCCTCAGTGTTTCTTCACGGCCTGGGGTTCTTCTCGTGTTAGAATAGATCCTCTAGAGGGACGGGGCCTTTTAGAGCTGTGTTGTACAGTGTTAGAATAGATCCTCTAGAGGGACGGGGCCTTTTAGACCTGTGTTGTACAGTGTTAGAATAGATCCTCTAGAGGGACGGGGCCTTTTAGAGCTGTGTTGTACAGTGTTAGATTAGATCCTCTAGAGGGACGTGGCCTTTTAGAGCTGTGTTGTATACTGTTAGATTAGATCCTCTGGAGGGCAGCCGGCGTGAAAGCGCCTTTTCAATAGTTATGGACCAAATAGAACACATTATTATTGTCTCTGAAGCCATTCTGTAGGGAGAAATGATGGAAAAACATTGCGAGGCAAATCGGGAAAAATCTGTTATTTAAAAAAATGATGGTCTATGTTTAGTAGTTTTTGTGCCCCAGCCAATAGGCAAGGAGGGTACAAAACCTTAAGAACACCTTCCTAATATGGAGTTGCAGCCCCCCCCCCCCCCCCCCCATCAGAACAGCCTCAATTCGTCCGGACATGGACTCTACAAGGTGTTGAAAGAGTTCTACAGGGATGCTGGCCCCATGTTGACTCCAATGCTTCCCACAGGGATGCTGGCCCCATGTTGACTCCAATGCTTCCCACAGGGATGCTGGCCCCATGTTGACTCCAATGCTTCCCACAGGGATGCTGGCCCCATGTTGACTCCAATGCTTCCCACAGGGATGCTGGCCCCATGTTGACTCCAATGCTTCCCACAGGGATGCTGGCCCATGTTGACTCCAATGCTTCCCACAGGGATGCTGGCCCATATTGACTCCAATGCTTCCCACAGGGATGCTGGCCCATGTTGACTCCAATGCTTCCCACAGGGCTGCTGGCCCATGTTGACTCCAATGCTTCCCACAGGGCTGCTGGCCCATGTTGACTCCAATGCTTCCCACAGGGCTGCTGGCCCATGTTGACTCCAATGCTTCCCACAGGGCTGCTGGCCCATGTTGACTCCAATGCTTCCCACAGGGCTGCTGGCCCATGTTGACTCCAATGCTTCCCACAGGGCTGCTGGCCCATGTTGACTCCAATGCTTCCCACTGTTGTGTCAAGTTGGCTGGATGTCCTTTGGGTGGTGGACCATTCATAATACACACGGGAAACTGTTGAGTGTGTAAAACCCAGCAGCGTTCCAGTTCTTGACACAAACCGGTGCGTCTGGCACCTACTACCATACCCCGTTTAAAGGCACTTAAATCTTTCTTGCCCATTCACTCTCTGAATGGCAAACATAAACAATACATTATGTTGTCTAGAGGCTTACAAATATCTTCTTTAACCCGTCTCCTCCCCTTCATCTACACTGATTGAAGTGGATTTAACAAGTGACATCAATAAGGGATCATATCTTTCACCTGGATTCACCCGGTCAAGTCTTTGTCATGGAAAGAGCAGGTGTTCCTAATGTTTTGTACACTCAGCGTGATTTCATCAAGACACTTTACAGTAGTGCTGAATAGTGCTCTAACTTTTCTTTCCCTTTCCCCTTCTCCACCCTCCCTCCCCTTTCCTCCCTTCCCCCCAGGAAGTGTGTCAGTGATGAGGCAGGAGACTGGGGGAGGTGAGGAATGCTGTTAGCTGAGCTCTTCTCCTACACCACCAACCCTGTCTCTGACGC
>NC_048569.1:1110000-1172500 GCF_013265735.2 Oncorhynchus mykiss | reverse complement strand
CTACACTCTAACCACTAGGCTAGCTGCCACCTCTACACTCTAACCACTAGGCTACCTGCCACCTCTACACTCTAACCACTGGGCTACCTGCCACCTCTACACTCTAACCACTAGGCTAGCTGCCATCTCTACACTCTAACCACTAGGCTACCTACCTCCTCTACACTCTAACCACTGGGCTACCTGCCACCTCTACACTCTAACCACTAGACTACCTACCGCCCCTACACTCTAACCACTAGGCTACCTGCCACCTCTACACTCTAACCACTAGGCTACCTGCCTCCTCTACACTCTAACCACTAGGCTACCTGCCCCCTCTACACTCTAACCACTAGGCTACCTGCCCCCTCTACACTCTAACCACTGGGCTAGCTGCCTCCTCTACACTCTAACCACTAGGCTACCTACCTCCTCTACACTCTAACCACTAGGCTGCCTGCCCCCTCTACACTCTAACCACTGGGCTACCTGCCACCTCTACACTCTAACCACTGGGCTAGCTGCCTCCTCTACACTCTAACCACTAGGCTACCTGCCTCCTCTACACTCTAACCACTAGGCTACCCTGCCTCCTCTACACTCTAACCACTAGGCTACCTGCCTCCTCTACACTCTAACCACTAGGCTACCCTACCGCCACTACACTCTAACCACTAGGCTACCCTGCCACCTCTATTATCTAACCACTGGGCTACCTGCCACCTCTACACTCTAACCACAAGGCTACCTACTTCCTCTACACTCTAACCACTAGGCTACCCTGCCACCTCTACACTCTAACCACTAGGCTACCTACCTCCTCTACACTCTAACTACTAGGCTACCTGCCTCCTCTACACTCTAACCACTAGGCTACCCTGCCACCTCTACACTCTAACCACTAGGCTACCTACCTCCTCTACACTCTAACCACTAGGCTACCTGCCCCCTCTACACTCTAACCACTAGGCTACCTGCCACCTCTATTATCTAACCACTGGGCTACCTGCCACCTCTACACTCTAACCACTAGGCTACCTGCCACCTTTACACTCTAACCACTAGGCTACCTGCCACCTCTACACTCTGACCACTGGGCTACCCTGCCTCCTCTACACTCTAACCACTAGGCTACCTGCCTCCTCTACACTCTAACCACTAGGCTACCCTGCCACCTCTACACTCTAACCACTAGGCTACCTGCCTCCTCTAAACTCTAACCACTAGGCTACCCTGCCACCTCTACACTCAAACCACTAGGCTACCTGCCTCCTCTACACTCTAACCACTAGGCTACCCTGCCACCTCTACACTCTAACCACTAGGCTACCCTGCCACCTCTACACTCTAACCACTAGGCTACCTGCCACCTCTACACTCTAACCACTGGGCTAGCTGCCTCCTCTACACTCTAACCACTAGGCTACCTGCCTCCTCTACACTCTAACCACTAGGCTACCTGCCTCCTCTACACTCTAACCACTAGGCTACCCTGCCACCTCTACACTCTAACCACTAGGCTACCTGCCACCTCTACACTCTAACCACTAGGCTACCTGCCTCCTCTACACTCTAACCACTAGGCTACCCTGCCTCCTCTACACTCTAACCACTAGGCTACCTGCCTCCTCTACACTCTAACCACTAGGCTACCCTGCCTCCTCTACACTCTAACTACTAGGCTACCTGCCTCCTCTACACTCTAACTACTAGGCTACCTGCCTCCTCTACACTCTAACCACTAGGCTACCTGCCTCCTCTACACTCTAACCACTAGGCTACCCTGCCTCCTCTACACTCTAACTACTAGGCTACCTGCCACCTCTACACTCTAACCACTAGGCTACCCTGCCACCTCTACACTCTAACCACTAGGCTACCTGCCACCTCTACACTCTAACCACTAGGCTACCTGCCACCTCTACACTCTAACCACTGGGCTAGCTGCCTCCTCTACACTCTAACCACTAGGCTACCTGCCTCCTCTACACTCTAACCACTAGGCTACCCTGCCACCTCTACACTCTAACCACTAGGCTACCTGCCACCTCTACACTCTAACCACTGGGCTAGCTGCCTCCTCTACACTCTAACCACTAGGCTACCCTGCCTCCTCTACACTCTAACCACTACTATACCCTGCCACCTCTACACTCTAACCACTAGGCTACCTGCCACCTCTACACTCTAACCACTGGGCTAGCTGCCTCCTCTACACTCTAACCACTAGGCTACCTGCCTCCTCTACACTCTAACCACTAGGCTACCCTGCCACCTCTACACTCTAACCACTAGGCTACCTGCCACCTCTACACTCTAACCACTGGGCTAGCTGCCTCCTCTACACTCTAACCACTAGGCTACCCTGCCTCCTCTACACTCTAACCACTACTATACCCTGCCACCTCTACACTCTAACCACTAGGCTACCTGCCTCCTCTACACTCTAACCACTAGGCTACCCTGCCACCTCTACATTCTAACCACTAGTCTACCTACCTCCTCTACACTCTAACCACTAGGCTACCTGCCTCCTCTACACTCTAACCACTAGGCTACCTGCCTCCTCTACACTCTAACCACTAGGCTACCCTGCCACCTCTACACTCTAACCACTAGGCTACCTGCCACCTCTACACTCTAACCACTGGGCTACCTGCCTCCTCTACACTCTAACCACTAGGCTACCTGCCACCTCTACACTCTAACCACTAGGCTACCTGCCACCTCTACACTCTAACCACTAGGCTACCTGCCACCTCTACACTCTAACCACTAGGCTACCTACCACCTCTACACTCTAACCACTAGGCTACCTGCCTCCTCTACACTCTAACCACTAGGCTACCTACCACCTCTACGCTCTAACCTCTGCAGTAAACACCTACCTTTCCTTGTCTTTAATAATGTTCAATAGTTTCCATAAAATTAAGAATATTGTCACGAGCAGACAAGGTACAAATCTGTCGTTCTGCCCCTGAGCAAGGCAGTTGACCCACTGTTCCCTGGGTGCCGAAGACAGCGATAGACACACACACACGCACACACACACACACACACACACACACAGAGACGCAGAGAGCGATACACACACACGCACGCACGCACGCACGAACACACACACACACACACACACACACACACACACACAGAGACGCAGAGAGCGATAGACACACACACACACACACACACACACACACACACACACACAGAGACGCAGAGAGCGATACACACTCACGCACGCACGCACGAACACACACACACACACACACACACACAGAGACGCAGAGAGCGATACACACACACGCACGCACGCACGCACGAACACACACACACACACACACACACACACAGAGACGCAGAGAGCGATAGACACACACACACACACACACACACACACACACACACACAGAGACGCAGAGAGCGATACACACTCACGCACGCACGCACGAACACACACACACACACACACACACACACACACACACACACAGAGACGCAAAGAGCGATACACACACACGCACGCACGAACACACACACACACACACACACACACACACATTGCATACAGGCCTCCCATATATGAACTGGTGTCCATCCCTCACTGCAGTGAACTGTTGAACTGTGGTTTTCAGGGTGAAAGCAGGTCATGTTCACAGTTCAGGTCTCACACACAGGGGTTGGGTAGGTAACTTTCTGCATGTCATCTGTTTAACGTTACCAGTTACCTGTCCAAAACGTTAATCAGTAGCGTAACTTTTGGATTACCCAACCTCAGTAACATAATCGGATTATTTTCAGTTACTTTTGGAATACATTCTCCTTAAGAGGCAATAGAAGAAGACAAAATGGATCCATCAAATGCATTAGGTGTGTCATCATAGTGGTTCTCTGATTGGTGGTCATCATTTGGTGTGTCATCGTAGTGGTCTCTGATTGGTGGTCATCATTTGGTGTGTCATCGTAGTGGTCTCTGATTGGTGGTCATCATTTGGTGTGTCATCATAGTGGTCTCTGATTGGTGGTCATCATTTGGTGTGTCATCATAATGGTCTCTGATTGGTGGTCATCATTTGGTGTGTCATCATAGTGGTTCTCTGATTGGTGGGCATCATTTTGCTGTTGTCATCATAGTGGTCTCTGATTGGTCAGACTCTCTCAGGTGGAACAAATGTAAACTTGCTCCTTCCTTTAAAGCTGAATTGAATGAAATGTGTCAGAATGTCCACGCGTTTCTCCCTGTTCTCCTTTCATATGTAGTTTCAGGTGGAGCTGACCACACCGTAGGAAACATTACTTCTTCTATCACTTCCTGAAACATGATTTCCCACTTTGGGAGGACACAAGGTTAAAGAAGGATGTTTAAGCCTTGAGACAATTGAGACTGATGGATTGTGTATGTGTGTCATTCAGAGTGGTGAATGGACAAGACAAAATAACACATATGGAATCATGTAGTAACCCCCCAAAAAACGTTAAACAAATCAAAATATATTTTATATTTGAGATTCTTTAAAGTGGCCACCTTTTGCCTTGATACACTCTTGTCCTATGTTTTATTTCATAGTTTTGATGTCTTCATTATTATTCTACAATGTAGAAAATAGTTTTTTTTTAAATAAAGAAAAACCCTGGAACGAGTAGGTGTGTTTAAACTTTTGACTGGTACTGTAAATATTGGTCAGGACAATCTATATACCTAAAATGATAAAGATCTGATCACGTGAAAATGTATCATGTATTGGCATAGAACAGGTTAAATAACAATACTATATGCTTTTAAACAGTGTCATTTCCAAAATGTTCTGAAGTCATTTTAATGTTGTTTTAAAATGTATATATATATTATTTTTTTACACATTTCCTCAAAATGACAACTTCGTGTCAATCTGAAAATGTAAAAATGGCCTGGACACTACGTTGGCACCACATTACATACGCTTACACCAAACACATTGTGTTCAGTGGCGCCTGTTAATATTGTCCTAAATATAGTACAAAGACGTGAATGGGTTAAAGTGCGAAAAAGTATTGAGGACAGAAATACACTCGTGTCCTTCCTCAACGTGATGTGTAGAGACATCAGACTCCACGTTGAAACAGCCTCTTCTCCTCTGTTTCCTCTCCCATTGTCAGAGTCTAGTAGTTCAATCTTGAGAGGAGCCTTTATTTCTTTAATGGGGACAGAGAGAGAGGACAGCCAGAGGCGGGGTGATGTGAACTTAATGTGATTTTAGGCATGTCCTGAAGCATCTCACATTGTTCTTAAAACAGCCCGTCTGTCTGTCTGTGTTCAACACAAAGCCAGCGGCCTAGCCTGGTCAGTGTAGTTCTCCCAACACCCAGCCAGCCTTCCGGACGGATGGGGGGAAAAGTCAGCCAGTTATAGCCAGCCAGTCAGGCTGTCAGTCAGTTAGCCAGTCAGTTAGCCATTCATCCACCCATTCTCTCCTCTCCTCTCCTCTCCTATCCTCTCCTCTCCTCTCCTCTCCTCTCCTCTCCTCTCCTCTCCTCTCCTCTCCTCTCCTCTCCTCTCCTCTCCTCTCCATGATCCTCTCCATGCTCCTCTCTTCTCCTTGCTCCTCTCCTTGCTCCTCTCCTCTCCTCTCCTCTCCTCTCCTCTCCTCTCCTCTCCTTGCTCCTCTCCTCTCTTCTCCATGCTCCTCTCCTCTCCTCTCCCCTCCTTGCTCCTCTCCCCCTCCTCCTCTTCCATGATAATATTTAATGAGATGAGAGGAGACCCAGTGAAATGTGTCACATTCTCCATGAAGTACTTTATTACCCAGAGAAATGTATCACATTAAAAAAAAGAGCATTCCTTTTGAAATATGACCAGTTGGTAGTTGGAAATATGACCAGTTGGTAGTTGGAAATATGACCAGTTGGTAGTTGGAAATATGACCAGTTGGTAGTTGGAAATATGACCAGTTGGTAGTTGGAAATATGACCAGTTGGTAGTTGGAAATATGACCAGTTGCTAGTTGGAAATATGACCAGTTGGTAGTTGGAAATATGACCAGTTGCTAGTTGGAAATATGACCAGTTGGTAGTTGGAAATATGACCAGTTGCTAGTTGGAAATATGACCAGTTGCTAGTTGGAAATATGACCAGTTGGTAAGTTGGAAATATGACCAGTTGGTAGTTGGAAATATGACCAGTTGGTAAGTTGGAAATATGACCAGTTGCTAGTTGGAAATATGACCAGTTGGTAGTTGGAAATATGACCAGTTGGTAGTTGGAAATATGACCAGTTGGTAAGTTGGAAATATGACCAGTTGCTAGTTGGAAATATGACCAGTTGGTAGTTGGAAATATGACCAGTTGCTAGTTGGAAATATGACCAGTTGGTAAGTTGGAAATATGACCAGTTGGTAAGTTGGAAATATGACCAGTTGCTATTTGGAAATATGACCAGTTGGTAAGTTGGAAATATGACCAGTTGGTAAGTTGGAAATATGACCAGTTGGTAAGTTGGAAATATGACCAGTTGGTAAGTTGGAAATATGACCAGTTGGTAGTTGGAAATATGACCAGTTGGTAGTTGGAAATATGACCAGTTGGTAGTTGGAAATATGACCAGTTGGTAGTTGGAAATATGACCAGTTGGTAGTTGGAAATATGACCAGTTGCTAGTTGGAAATATGACCAGTTGGTAAGTTGGAAATATGACCAGTTGCTAGTTGGAAATATGACCAGTTGGTAAGTTGGAAATATGACCAGTTGGTAAGTTGGAAATATGACCAGTTGCTAGTTGGAAATATGACCAGTTGGTAGTTGGAAATATGACCAGTTGGTAGTTGGAAATATGACCAGTTGGTAGTTGGAAATATGACCAGTTGGTAGTTGGAAATATGACCAGTTGCTAGTTGGAAATATGGCCAGCCTCAAACCTACTCTACCTAATAAAAAACATTTGTGATCGCTCTGTTTTCAAGTAATAGTTGTCTTGTAATTACCACCTCACAACCCTTTGGCAGTAACGTTATAGTCTAACGAATGAACAACCCACCCAGCATCTCTTTCCACACAACCACAGTTAATACAGAGGACCTTTCATCTGATCTCAGTACAGCAGGCTTATGGTGGTTAGCCTACGGTGAGCCGTGCAGTCAGCCAGACCATGTCTCATCCTTAGGATGGTTATCAGAGGAGAGGAGACAACTAGCTGCCCTTGAGGAGGGGAGACATGAGTTCACATGACATCTACATCTTCATATCTGCCTCATTAAATTGCATCATCACGTCATCATCCTAACGAACGAGCGTAACAGCCCATCGTGTCCAGATAGTTAAACATGTTTTTATGGGGAACATGTTGACTTGAATGGTTAGAGGCAGATACTCACACGTCAGTAGGAGACTGATCTAGGCTGGATATGGAATGAGTGATAGCTAACTAACCAATCAGGAACGAGTTCATACCGATAGCAATACAACCTCTAACCCGAACAGAGGAAGTTTTTTCACCACTGACTAACCAATCAGGAACGAGTTCATACCGATAGTAATACAACCTCTAACCCGAACAGAGGACGCTTTTTCACCACTGACTAACCAATCAGGAACGAGTTCATACCGATAGTAATACAACCTCTAACCCGAACAGAGGACGCTTTTTCACCACTGACTAACCAATCAGGAACGAGTTCATACCGATAGTAATACAACCTCTAACCCGAACAAAGGAAGTTTTTTCACCACTGACTAACCAATCAGGAACGAGTTCATACCGATAGTAATACAACCTCTAACCCGAACAGAGGACGTTTTTTCACCACTGACTAACCAATCAGGAACGAGTTCATACCGATAGCAATACAACCTCTAACCCGAACAGAGGACGCTTTTTCACCACTGACTAACCAATCAGGAACGAGTTCATACCGATAGTAATACAACCTCTAACCCGAACAGAGGACGTTTTTTCACCACTGACTAACCAATCAGGAACGAGTTCATACCGATAGTAATACAACCTCTAACCCGAACAGAGGAAGTTTTTTCACCACTGACTAACCAATCAGGAACGAGTTCATACCGATAGTAATACAACCTCTAACCCGAACAGAGGACGTTTTTTCACCACTGACTAACCAATCAGGAACGAGTTCATACCGATAGTAATACAACCTCTAACCCGAACAGAGGAAGTTTTTTCACCACTGACTAACCAATCAGGAACGAGTTCATACCGATAGTAATACAACCTCTAACCCGAACAGAGGACGTTTTTTCACCACTGACTAACCAATCAGGAACGAGTTCATACCGATAGCAATACAACCTCTAACCCGAACAGAGGACGTTTTTTCACCACTGACTAACCAATCAGGAAAGAGTTCATACCGATAGCAATACAACCTCTAACCCGAACAGAGGACGTTTTTTCACCACTGACTAACCAATCAGGAAAGAGTTCATACCGATAGCAATACAACCTCTAACCCGAACAGACTAAGCAACAATAAGGCTTTATAGCTGTAGTAAATCTCATCAAAATCCATTGCAACAATACTTTCCACTGTGAATGAAATACCGGTCCCACGTTTCTACACACCCACATCGGTACCCCACTAAAATAAGGATCCATTTGTGAAAGGGTTTATAAAGGGCTTTGGAATTATGTTTGTTAAATGGTTATTTAATCATTTTGTAAATACATTATAAACCCTTAATAAATGGGTTATAACAAATTGGTCAAAATAGTGCGATAGCCTGTCAGCCAATCAGTCAGTCAGCCAGTCAACCAGTCAGCCAGTCAGCCAGTCAGCCAGTCAGCCAGCCAGTCAGCCAGTCAGTCAGTCAGTCAGCCAGTCAGTCAGTCAGTCAGCCAGTCAGTCAACCAGTCAGCCAGTCAGCCAGCCAGTCACCCAGTCAGCCAGTCGGTCAGCCAGTCAGCCAGTCAGCCAGCCAGTCAGCCAGTCAGTCAGTCAGCCAGTCAGCCAGTCAGTCAGTCAGTCAGCCAGCCAGTCAGCCAGCCAGTCAGCCAGTCAGTCAGCCAGTCAGCCAGCCAGTCAGCCAGCCAGCCAGTCAGTCAGCCAGTCAGCCAGTCAGCCAGTCAGCCAGTCAGTCAGCCAGTCAGTCAGCCAGCCAGTCAGTCAGTCAGCCAGCCAGTCAGTCAGCCAGTCAACCAGCCAGCCAGTCAGCCAGCCAGTCAGCCAGTCAGCCAGGCAGCCAGTCAGCCAGCCAGTCAGTCAGCCAGTCAGCCAGTCAGTCAGCCAGCCAGTCAGCCAGTCAGCCAGCCAGTCAGCCAGCCAGCCAGCCAGTCAGCCAGTCAGCCAGCCAGCCAGCCAGCCAGTCAGCCAGCCAGTCAGTCAGCCAGTCAGCCAGTCAGTCAGCCAGCCAGTCAGCCAGTCAGTCAGCCAGCCAGTCAGCCAGTCAGCCAGCCAGTCAGCCAGTCAGCCAGCCAGCCAGCCAGCCAGCCAGTCAGCCAGCCAGCCAGTCAGTCAGCCAGTCAGCCAGTCAGCCAGTCAGTCAGCCAGCCAGTCAGCCAGTCAGTCAGCCAGCCAGTCAGCCAGTCAGCCAGTCAGCCAGTCAGCCAGCCAGTCAGCCAGTCAGTCAGCCAGTCAGCCAGCCAGTCAGCCAGCCAGTCAGTGAGCCAGTCAGCCAGTCAGTCAGTCAGCCAGTCAGCCAGTCACATACATATCATTTCGAACCCTTATGTATCAGCATGCAATCTTATTTTCAATGGTCTCACATTTGTTTTGGGCGAGTTGTTCCGTCCCTGGAACAGAAATGGTTGGTTTTCAGACCAATGGTCAACTCCCATCTTGTCCCACGTTTGAAACCCTGATGAAGCATTGGTAGCCTCTTTTATTCCAGGAACGAAGGCCTCATCTGAACAAATCAAACCATATTATTGGTGTGGTTCGCTGGTTTCGGAGAAGTTCCCCCGACTTTTGTGAGATCTGCCGATCTGTGAAATACGCTTGAAATAAAGACAACCTGGAACGTGCCCAGAATGTTGTGTTGACACTGACATGTGACCTAAGACAGCACCGTATAAAGATAGGCTAAAACTGCTTCTCCAATAGAAATCCCCGATCAAACTTGTAGGTGATGTCATGGCGATGTTGGCTAGCTAAGCTCATGCGTAGAAACACGTCATCGGGTCTAACGGTCGTCTCGCGCCGAACTGCACAAGTGCAGGCCGTCAGGTTGTCACTTTCAAGAGGTTGGAGTAATAACATGTTCCACTACTGAAGACATTGTCTCTAATCTAGTGGAGTAATAACATGTTCCACTACTGAAGACATTGTCTCTAATCTAGTGGAGTAATAACATGTTCCACTACTGAAGACATTGGCTCTAATCTAGTGGAGTAACAACATGTTCCACTACTGAAGACATTGTCTCTAATCTAGTGGAGTAATAACATGTTCCACTACTGAAGACATTGTCTCTAATCTAGAGGAGTAATAACATGTTCCACTACTGAAGACATTGAAGACATTGTCTCTAATCTAGGTTGTGCCTTTCAATTTAGAGAAAATGAACAACTAAGGAAGACTCTAAAAAGGAAGGCCCCCAAAAATGGTCAAGTACTCCAGCCACCCAAGTCGATGATTGTTCACTATGCTACCGCTAAATGTGGGACCAAAAGGCTTCTGAACAGCTTCCACCCCCAAGCCACAAGACTGTTGAATAGTTAACCAAATACTGTTGAATAGTTAACCAAAGACTGTAGTTACCCGGACTGGCATTGACCCTTTTTGCACAAACACTTTTTGACTCTATGCACAAACACTGGACTCTACCCACACACTGGACTCTACCCAGACACTGGACTCTACCCTCACACTGGACTCTACCCTCACACTGGACTACCCTCACACTGGACTCTACCCACACACTGGACTCTACCCACACACTGGACTCTACCCACACACTGGACTCTACCCACACACTGGACTCTACCCAGACACTGGACTCTACCCACACACTGGACTCTACCCAACACACTGGACTCTACCCAGACACTGGACTCTACCCAGACACTGGACTCTACCCACACACTGGACTCTACCCACACACTGGACTACCCTCACACTGGACTCTACCCACACACTGGACTCTACCCAGACACTGGACTCTACCCACACACTGGACTCTACCCCACACACTGGACTCTACCCACACACTGGACTCTACCCAGACACTGGACTCTACCCACACACTGGACTCTACCCACACACTGGACTACCCTCACACTGGACTCTACCCACACACTGGACTCTACCCACACACTGGACTCTACCCAACACACTGGACTCTACCCACACACTGGACTCTACCCAACACACTGGACTCTACCCTCACACTGGACTCTACCCACACACTGGACTCTACCCACACATTGGACTCTACCCCACACACTGGACTCTACCCACACACTGGACTCTACCCACACACTGGACTCTACCCACACACTGGACTCTACCCACACACTGGACTCTACCCGCACACTGGACTCTACCCACACACTGGACTCTACCCACACACTGGACTCTACCCACACACTGGACTCTACCCACACACTGGACTCTACCCACACACTGGACTCTACCCCACACACTGGACTCTACCCACACACTGGACTCTACCCACACACTGGACTCTACCCCACACACTGGACTCTACCCCACACACTGGACTCTACCCCACACACTGGACTCTACCCACACACTGGACTCTACCCTCACACTGGACTCTACCCACACACTGGACTCTACCCCACACACTGGACTCTACCCCACACACTGGACTCTACCCCACACACTGGACTCTACCCACACACTGGACTCTACCCACACACTGGACTCTACCCACACACTGGACTCTACCCACACACTGGACTCTACCCACACACTGGACTCTACCCACACACTGGACTCTATGCACACACTGGACTCTACCCCACACACTGGACTCTACCCAACACACTGGACTCTACCCACACACTGGACTCTACCCACACACTGGACTCTACCCACACACTGGACTACCCTCACACTGGACTCTACCCACACACTGGACTCTACCCACACACTGGACTCTACCCAACACACTGGACTCTACCCACACACTGGACTCTACCCAACACACTGGACTCTACCCTCACACTGGACTCTACCCACACACTGGACTCTACCCACACACTGGACTCTACCCCACACACTGGACTCTACCCACACATTGGACTCTACCCACACACTGGACTCTACCCACACACTGGACTCTACCCACACACTGGACTCTACCCGCACACTGGACTCTACCCACACACTGGACTCTACCCACACACTGGACTCTACCCACACACTGGACTCTACCCACACACTGGACTCTACCCACACACTGGACTCTACCCCACACACTGGACTCTACCCACACACTGGACTCTACCCACACACTGGACTCTACCCCACACACTGGACTCTACCCCACACACTGGACTCTACCCCACACACTGGACTCTACCCACACACTGGACTCTACCCTCACACTGGACTCTACCCACACACTGGACTCTACCCCACACACTGGACTCTACCCACACACTGGACTCTACCCCACACACTGGACTCTACCCCACACACTGGACTCTACCCACACACTGGACTCTACCCACACACTGGACTCTACCCACACACTGGACTCTACCCACACACTGGACTCTACCCACACACTGGACTCTATGCACACACTGGACTCTACCCCACACACTGGACTCTACCCAACACACTGGACTCTACCCACACACTGGACTCTACCCACACACTGGACTCTACCCACACACTGGACTCTACCCAACACACTGGACTCTACCCACACACTGGACTCTACCCACACACTGGACTCTACCCACACACTGGACTCTACCCACACACTGGACTCTACCCAACACACTGGACTCTACCCACACACTGGACTCTACCCACACACTGGACTCTACCCACACACTGGACTCTACCCACACACTGGACTCTACCCAACACACTGGACTCTACCCGCACACTGGACTCTACCCGCACACTGGACTCTACCCACACACTGGACTCTACCCCACACACTGGACTCTACCCACACACTGGACTCTACCCACACACTGGACCCTACCCACACACTGGACTCTACCCACACACTGGACCCTACCCACACACTGGACTCTACCCACACACTGGACTCTACCCACACACTGGACTCTACCCACACACTGGACCCTACCCACACACTGGACTCTACCCACACACTGGACTCTACCCACACACTGGACCCTACCCACACACTGGACTCTACCCACACACTGGACTCTACCCACACACTGGACTCTACCCACACACTGGACTCTACCCACACACTGGACTCTACCCAACACACTGGACTCTACCCACACACTGGACTCTACCCACACACTGGACTCTACCCACACACTGGACTCTACCCACACACTGGACTCTACCCACACACTGGACTCTACCCAACACACTGGACTCTACCCGCACACTGGACTCTACCCGCACACTGGACTCTACCCGCACACTGGACTCTACCCACACACTGGACTCTACCCACACACTGGACTCTACCCCACACACTGGACTCTACCCACACACTGGACTCTACCCAACACACTGGACTCTACCCCACACACTGGACTCTACCCACAAACACTGGACTCTACCCACACACTGGACTCTACCCCACACACTGGACTCTACCCACACACTGGACTCAACCCACACACTGGACTCTACCCACACACTGGACTCTAACCAACACACTGGACTCTACCCACACACTGGACTCTACCCACACACTGGACTCTACCCACACACTGGACTCTACCCAACACACTGGACTCTACCCCACACACTGGACTCTACCCACAAACACTGGACTCTACCAACACACTGGACTCTACCCGCACACTGGACTCTACCCACACACTGAACTCTACCTACACATTGGACTCTACCTACACACTGGACTCTACCCACACACTGGACTTTACCCACAAACACTGGACTACCATCACACTGGACTCTACCCACACACTGGACTCTACCCACACACTGGACTCTACCCACACACTGGACCCTACCCACACACTGGCTCTACCCACACGCTGGACTCTACCCACACACTGGACTCTACCCAACACACTGGACTCTACCCACACACTGGACCCTACCCACACACTGGACTCTACCCACACACTGGACTCCTCCCACACACTGGACTCTACCCCACACACTGGAGTCTACCTACACACTGGACTCTACCCACACACTGGACTTTACCCACAAACACTGGACTACCATCACACTGGACTCTACCCACACACTGGACTCTACCCACACACTGGACTCTACCCACACACTGGCTCTACCCACACGCTGGACTCTACCCACACACTGGACTCTACCCAACACACTGGACTCTACCCACACACTGGACTCTACCCCACACACTGGACTCTACCTACACACTGGACTCTACCCACACACTGGACTTTACCCACAAACACTGGACTACCATCACACTGGACTCTACCCACACACTGGACTCTACCCACACACTGGACTCTACCCACACACTGGCTCTACCCACACGCTGGACTCTACCCACACACTGGACTCTACCCACACACTGGACTTTACCCACAAACACTGGACTACCATCACACTGGACTCTACCCACACACTGGACTCTACCCACACACTGGACCCTACCCACACACTGGCTCTACCCACACGCTGGACTCTACCCACACACTGGACTCTACCCACACACTGGACTGCCCACACACTGGACTGCCCACACACTGGACTGCCCACACACTGGACTCTACCCACACACTGGACTGCCCACACACTGGACTCTACCCCACACACTGGACTCTACCCACACACTGGACTCTACCCACACACTGGACTCTACCCACACACTGGACACTACCCACACACTGGACTCTACCCACACACTGGACTCTACCCACACACTGGACTCTACCCACACACTGGACTGCCCACACACTGGACTGCCCACACACTGGACTCTACCCACACACTGGACTCTACCCACACACTGGACGCTACCCACGCACTGGACTGCCCACACACTGGACTACCCACAGCCTGTTACCAACCCTTAGTAAACTTCTGGAAAAAATTGTGTTTGACCAGATACAATGCCATTTCATAGTAGACAAATTGACAAGACTTTCAGCACGCTTATAGGAAAGGACACTCAACAAGCAAAGCACTTACACAAATGACTGATGATTGGCTGAGAGAAAGTTATGATAAAATGATTGTGGGGACAGTTTTGTTAGACTTTTGACATTATCATAGTCTGCTGCATCATAGTCTGCTGCTGGAAAAACTTGTGTTATGGCTTTACACCCCCCTGCTATAATGTGGATAAAAAGTTAGCGTTGGGAGGCAGGGAGGGAATGAGGGAGGGAGGGAGGGTGGATGGGAGGCAGGGAGGGTGGATGGGAGGCAGGGAGGGTGGGAATAATGGAGGGAGGGTGGATGGGAGGAGGGAGGGTGGGTGGATGGGAGGAGGGAGGGTGGGTGGATGGGAGGCAGGGAGGGAGGGAGGGAGGGTGGATGGGAGGCAGGGAGGGAGGGAGGGTGGGTGGGTGGGTGGATGGGAGGGAAGGAGTGGAGGGAGGGTGGGTGTGTGGATGGGAGGCAGGAAGGGAGGGAGACAGGGAGGGAGGGAGGGAGACCCCTTGACATTTTCAACATTTTGTTACATTTATCCTTTTTCTAAAATTGATTAAAATGTTGTTTTTTTTTTGTCATCTTCACACATTACCCCATAATGACTGAGCAAAAACAGGTTTTTAGACATTTTTGCAAAAAAATTGAAAATCCACATTTACATAAGTATTCAGACCCTTGAGGACTCTTTGAATCGCCTTTGGAAGCGATTACAGCCTCAAGTCTTCTTGGGTATGACACTACCAGCTTGGCACACCTGTATTTGGGGAGTTTTTCCTATTCTTCTCTGCAGATCTTCTCAAACTCTGTCAGGTTAGAGCAGAAACACTCCCCATCTGGCTGGGCCAATTAAGGACATTCAGAGACTTGTCCCGAAGCCACTCCTGCGTTGTCTTGGACGTGTGCTTTGGGTCATTGTCCTGTTGGAAGGGGAACCGTCACCCCAGTCTGAGCGCGCTGGAGTAGGCATTCATCAAGGATCTCTCTGTACTTTGCTCCGTTCATCTTTCCCTCGATCCTGACTAGTCTCCCAATGCCTACCGCTGAAAACCATCCCCACAGCATGAGGCTGCCACCACCATGCTTCACCGTAGGGATGGTGACAGGTTTCCTCCAGACGTGACGCTTGGCATTCAGGCCAAAGAGTTCCATTTTGGTTTCACCAGACCAGAGAGTCTTGTTCCTCATGGTCTGACAGTCTTTAGGTGTCTTTTGGCAAACTCCTCGTGGGCTGTCATGTGCTTTTTACTGAGGAATGGCTTCTGTCTGGCCACTCTACCATAAAGGCAAGATTGGTGCTGCAGAGATGGTTGTCCTTCTTGAAGGTTCTCCCATCTCCACAGAGGATTTCTGGAGCTCTGTCAGAGTGACCATTGGGTTCTTGGTCACCTTCCTGACCAAGGCCCTTCTCATGGTCCCCTTCTGTGTCTTTAGCTGTTTCTTTCTTGTTAAGCATTCCATTCCATTCACAGACTTCACAACACACTGTGTGCCCTCAGGCCCCTACTCCACCACTACCACATACAGTATCTACAGTACTAAATCCATGTGATGTGTGTGTATAGTGTGTGTGTGTATGCATGTGTCTGTGCCTATGTTTGCGTTGCTTCACAGTCCCCACTGTTCCATAAGGTGTTTTTCAATCTGTTTTTTAAAACTAATTTTACTGCTGTATCAGTTACTTGATGTGGAATAGAGTTCCTTGTAGTCATGGCTCTATGTAGTACTGTGGAATAGAGTTCCATGTAGTCATGGCTCTATGTAGTACTGTGGAATAGAGTTACATGTAGCCATGTCTCTATGTAGTACTGTGGAATAGAGTTCCATGTAGTCATGGCTCTATGTAGTACTGTGGAATAGAGTTCCATGTAGTCATGGCTCTATGTAGTACTGTGGAATAGAGTTACATGTAGCCATGTCTCTATGTAGTACTGTGGAATAGAGTTCCATGTAGTCATGGCTCTATGTAGTACTGTGGAATAGAGTTCCATGTAGCCATGTCTCTATGTAGTACTGTGGAATAGAGTTCCATGTAGTCATGTCTCTATGTAGTACTGTGCGCCTCCCATAGTCTGTTCTGGACTTGGGGACTGTGAAGAGACCTCGGGTAGCATGTCTGGTGGGGTATGCATGGGTGTTTGAGCTGTGTGCTAGTATTTTAAACATACAGCTAGGTACCTTCAGCTTGTCAACACCTCTTACAAAAACAAGTCATGAGGAAGTCAATCTCTCTTCCCCTTTGAGCCATGAGAGATTGACAAGCATGTCATTAATGTTAGCTCTTTGTGTACTTTTAAGGGCCAGCCATGTGCCCTGTTTTGAGCCAACTGCAATTTTTCCAAGTCTCTCTTTGTGGCACCTAACCCCACGACTGAACAGTAGTCAAGGTGTGACAAAACTAGAGCCTGTAGGACCTGCCTTGTTGATAGTGCTGTTAAGAAGGTAGAAACTAGGGCCTGTAGGACCTGCCTTGTTGATAGTGCTGTTAAGAAGGTAGAAACTAGGGCCTGTAGGACCTGCCTTGTTGATAGTGCTGTTAAGAAGGTAGAAACTAGGACCTGTAGGACCTGCCTTGTTGATCGTGCTGTTAAGAAGGTAGAAACTAGGGCCTGTAGGACCTGCCTTGTTGATAGTGCTGTTAAGAAGGTAGAAACTAGGGCCTGTAGGACCTGCCTTGTTGATAGTGTTGTTAAGAAGGTAGAAACTAGGGCCTGTAGGACCTGCCTTGTTGATAGTGTTGTTAAGAAGGTAGAAACTAGGGCCTGTAGGACCTGCCTTGTTGATAGTGTTGTTAAGAAGGTAGAAACTAGGGCCTGTAGGACCTGCCTTGTTGATCGTGCTGTTAAGAAGGTAGAAACTAGGGCCTGCAGGACCTGCCTTGTTGATAGTGTTGTTAAGAAGGTAGAAACTAGGGCCTGCAGGACCTGCCTTGTTGATAGTGTTGTTAAGAAGGCAGAGCAGCACTTTATTATAGACAGACTTCTCCCCATCTTAGCTACTGTTGTATCAATATATTTTGACCATCACAGAGTTACTCCAAGCAGTTTAGTCTTCTCAACTTGCTCAATTTCCACATGATTTATTACAAGATTTAGTTGAGGTTTAGGGTTTAGTGAATATTTTGTCTCAGATAAAATGCTTTTAGTTGTAGAAACATTTAGGGATAACTTATTCCTTGCCACCCATTCTGAAACTGACTGCAGTTCTTTGTTAAGTGTTGATGTCATTTCAGTCACTGTAGTAGCTGACGTGTCTAGTGTTGAGTCATCCACATACATAGACACTCTGGCTTTACTCACAGTCAGTGGCATGTTGTTAGTAAAACACATACAAGTTACACAAAGTGAAATACAGGCTCTCCAAGTATTGTATGAATGGGGTCCAGGTTAAGTCTAACTGTTGTCGGGACTCACAATGTACCTAACCTTCTCCAGAGGCAGAGACGACATCACCTCTTTCACCCACTGCATAAAAGTGGGCTGTTTTGCAGTGAAAAGAGGACAAGGCGGGCAAGCTAGCATCGAGGTGAATGACATTCTGCCAAAAGTGTCAGTCAACGGGTTGGGACTAATAGTTGTATTACACATACATATGTGAGAATGACAGAAAAATGGGGTCCCAGAAGTCACTCAAAGATTGGCATGACCAAAACATGTGTCCCACAGTCTTCATATCAGGACACCTTGTGAGTTATGTCGCCCCTTAGTATTCCCTTAATCCTCTCCTCCACCCGCAGGGAGATAGCAAGAGGCTCAGTAGCCATATCAAATAGGATAGGGGATAAACAACAACCCTGCCTGGCTCCCCCTGTAGCTGGTGGTAACATTGTTGGTGCGAACAGAAGCCACTGGGGACGAGTACAACATCTTAATCCAGGAAACTGGATGACGAGCCAAACCTAAATCTCTTCTGTACTGTAAATAGATAGTCCCACTCAATCCGGTCGAAAGCCTTCTCAGCATCAAGAGAGATGATGACCTCTGGTTGTTGAGTTGAGTGGGAAGAATAAAGAACAATACGTATTATAGAAAGATTGCCTACCTGAGATAAAGCCGGTTTGGTCAGAGTTAATTATATTAGGCATCACTGTCAATAAACGGCGTCAGAAGACCTCAGTGTGAATTTTATAATCGCAGCACAAGAGGCTTATAGGGCGGTAAGAGCCACAGTCTAAAGGATTCATGTCCTTTTTAAGCAAAAACGAAATAGTTGCCTGGGTAAGTATCCGGGGCAGTTTGTGATTATAAAGGATTTCATTGTACATTGAGCCGAGGATAGGGGACAGTTTAGAGGAGAATACTTTATAAAATGCAATAGGGAAGCCATCAGGTCCAGGAGATGTACTGCTCTGCATGGACTGGATTGCCAGAGTAGCTTCCTCATCACTTATTGAAACATCCATGTTTGGTTTGTTCATCTGAATTGAGACAGGGGATGTCCAGATTGTCTAGATGTATACGAGATGTGTCAGGAAGAGCCTCTGACGAGTAAACAGCAGAGTAGAATTGCTTAAATTGATTGTTGATTTCTTTGGGATTGGTAGACGTTAAATCAGCTGCAACACAGATTTCAGGTATGGTGCTGCTAGCAGTGGATTGTCAAAGCTGGTGAGATAACAACTTGACAGCTTTCTCTTCTTGTTCATAAAATGTCTGTGTCGACTTAAACAGAAGCTGCTCCGTTTGTTTAGTGGAAATGTTGTCAAATTCCGATTGGAGTCTCTCTTTGTAGAGTTCAGGAGTCGGAGAAGAGGCATATCTACAATGAGTTGAGATAGCTCCGATAAGCGTTTAGTGCTCTGTTTGTAGAGTTCAGGAGTCGGAGAAGAGGCATATCTAGAATGAGTTGAGATAGCTCCGATAAGCGTTTAGTGCTCTGTTTGTTGTCATACGCTGTGTATGAAATCATTTGTCCCCTTAGATATGCTTTTAACGACTCCCACACAGTAGAATGAGACGCGTCAGGGGTGACGTTGATCTGTAAAAATAAATCAATGTGAGTTGATATGTATTTTTTAAAGGCACCACAAGATAGTCGTAGTGAGTGAAGTCCTTACGCGCGTTGTGATACAGTACTGGCAGGAAAGCGGATATCTAGCTGGACAGGGCCATGTTCTGAGATAGGACAGGGCTTTGGTCTGAGATAGGACATGGCTTTGGTTTGAGATAGGACATGGCTTTGGTCTGAGATAGGACAGGGCTTTGGTCTGAGATAGGACAGGGATTTGGTCTGAGATAGGACAAGGCTTTGGTCTGAGATAGGACAGGGCTTTGGTCTGAGATAGGACAGGGCTTTGGTCTGAGATAGGACAGGGCTTTGGTCTGAGATAGGACAGGGCTTTGGTCTGAGATAGGACAGGGCTTTGGTCTGAGATAGGACAAGGCTTTGGTCTGAGATAGGACAGGGCTTTGGTCTGAGATAGGACAGGGCTTTGGTCTGAGATAGGACAGGGCTTTGGTCTGAGATAGGACAGGGCTTTGGTCTGAGATAGGACAGGGCTTTGGTCTGAGATAGGACAAAGCTTTGGTCTGAGATAGGACAGGGCTATGGTCTGAGATAGGACAAGGCTTTGGTCTGAGATAGGACAGGGCTTTAGTCTGAGATAGGACAAGGATTTGGTCTGAGATAGGACAGGGCTTTAGTCTGAGATAGGACAAGGCTTTGGTCTGAGATAGGACAGGGCTTTGGTCTGAGATAGGACAAGGATTTGGTCTGAGATAGGACAGGGCTTTAGTCTGAGATAGGACAAGGCTTTGGTCTGAGATAGGACAGGGCTTTGGTCTGAGATAGGACAGGGCTTTGGTCTGAGATAGGACAGGGCTTTGGTCTGAGATAGGACAGGGCTTTGGTCTGAGATAAGACAGGGCTTTAGTCTGAGATAGGACAGGGCTTTGGTCTGAGATAGGACAGGGCTTTGGTCTGAGATAGGACAAGGATTTGGTCTGAGATAGGACAGGGCTTTAGTCTGAGATAGGACAAGGCTTTGGTCTGAGATAGGACAGGGCTTTAGTCTGAGATAGGACAAGGCTTTGGTCTGAGATAGGACAGGGCTTTGGTCTGAGATAGGACAGGGCTTTGGTCTGAGATAGGACAGGGCTTTGGTCTGAGATAGGACAGGGCTTTGGTCTGAGATAGGACAGGGCTTTGGTCTGAGATAGGATAGGACTCTGGTCTGAGATAGGACAGGGCTTTGGTCTGAGATAGGACAGGGCTTTGGTCTGAGATCATGATGCTGTAATATTGGCTATTAGTTACAAAAGGAATAATTATATTGTACAGCAGGTGGACTGGAGGAAACAAGTCAATCCTACAGTATGAGCGGTGGACTGGAGGAAACAAGTCAATCCTAGAGTATGAGTGGTGGACTGGAGGAAACAAGTCAATCCTAGAGTATGAGTGGTGGACTGGAGGAAACAAGTCAATCCTAGAGTATCAGTGGTGGACTGGAGGAAACAAGTCAATACTAGAGTATGAGTGGTGGACTGGAGGAAACAAGTCAATCCTAGAGTATGAGTGGTGGACTGGAGGAAACAAGTCAATCCTAGAGTATGAGTGGTGGACTGGAGGAAACAAGTCAATCCTAGAGTATGAGTGGGGGACTGGAGGAAACAAGTCAATCCTAGAGTATGAGCGGTGAACTGGAGGAAACAAGTCAATCCTACAGTATGAGCGGTGAACTGGAGGAAACAAGTCAATCCTAGAGTATGAGCGGTGAACTGGAGGGAACAAGGAGCACTGTTCAGCAGTGGAGCTCCTCCTCCATGGATCATTATAGGATTCTAGAAAGTAGTTCATTACTGCGCCTAATTTTGAATCTACATTGTTGGGCTTCGGTCTGGATCTGTCTAGACTTGAATGTAATGCAAAATTGAAATCTCCACTCGGGATCGAATGATGAGAGTTAAGGTCAGAAAGTGTTGCAGTGAGGCCAGAGATGAATTGGGCATCATCCCAATTAGGACCTTAAAGGTTAGCCAGAACAACCTGTGTGCTAATCAATTTCCCCATCACTATAATATATCTGCCATTAGTATCAGAAGTTACCTTGGAGGAGACGAACGGGGTGCCTTTTCTGATAAGGATGGCTGCCCCTGTGGCCTGAGCACCAACGTTGGAGTGAAATATTTGGTCTACCCATCCTGTCTTTAGTTTATCACGGTCGCTGGACCGGAGGTGGCTCTCTTAGAGAAAAAACTTGTCCGGACTTGAAGACTAAAGATGAGCAAACACTTGGCTACGCATGACCACATGGTTCATTCCTTTTCAATTCCAGCTGATAAAGCAAACGGAGCCTAAGAGGATGCTAATTAGGCATAGAGTATGTTAATTAGGCATAGAGCATGTTAATTAGGCCTAGCGTATGCTAATTAGGCATAGAGTATGTTAATTTGGCATAGAGTATGCTAATTGGGCATAGAGTATGTTAATTAGGCATAGAGTATGCCAATTAGGCATATATTATGTTAATGGGGCATAGAGTATGCTAATTAGCCATAGAGTATGTTAATTGGGCGTAGGGTATGCCAATTACGCATATAGTATGTTAATTAGGCATAGCGTATGTTAATTAGGCATAGGGTATGTTAATGAGCATAGAGTATGCTAATTAGGCATAGAGTACGTTAATTAGACATGGCGTATGTTAATTAGTCATAGAGTAGGTTAATTAGGCATAGAGGATGTTAATTAGGCATAGAGTATGTTCATTAGGCATAGAGGATGTTAATTAGGCATAGAGTATGTTAATTAGGCATATATTATGTTAATTAGGCATTGCGTATGTTAATTAGGCATAGAGTATGTTAATTAGGCATAGAGTATGCTAATTAGGCATAGGCATAAAGTATGCTAATTAGGCATAGTCATTAGAAATGTATGTTAGTACGATCACATGGCCAGTGTGCTGAAAGGTCAGAGTAATACAATATAAAGAAAGTACCCAGAAGAAAACCTTGCTGACCTTCCCCCTGTTGGAAGGCTGCCTCTACCTCTCCCAGAGCAAAATACTACCATGTTAAACCCAACCTCATGTTAAACCCAACCTCATGTTAAACCCAACCTCATGTTAAACCCAACCTCATGTTAAACCCAATCTCATGTTAAGCCCAACCTCATGTTAAACCCAACCTCATGTTAAGCCCAACCTCATGTTAAGCCCAATCTCATGTTAAGCCCAATCTCATGTTAAGCCCAACCTCATGTTAAACCCAACCTCATGTTACTAAACCCAACCTCATGTTAAACCCAACCTCATGTTAAACCCAACCTCATGTTAAACCCAACCTCATGTTAAACCCAACCTCATGTTACTAAACCCAACCTCATGTTAAACCCAACCTCATGTTACTAAACCCAACCTCATATTAAACCCAACCTCATGTTAAACCCAACCTCATATTAAACCCAACCTCATGTTACTAAACCCAACCTCATGTTAAACCCAACCTCATGTTACTAAACCCAACCTCATGTTAAATCCAACCTCATGTTAAACCCAACCTCATACTAAACCCAACCTCATGTTAAACCCAACCTCATGTTAAACCCAACCTCATGTTAAACCCAACCTCATGTTAAACCCAACCTCATGTTACTAAACCCAACCTCATGTTAAACCCAACCTCATGTTACTAAACCCAACCTCATATTAAACCCAACCTCATGTTAAACCCAACCTCATATTAAACCCAACCTCATGTTACTAAACCCAACCTCATGTTAAACCCAACCTCATGTTACTAAACCCAACCTCATGTTAAATCCAACCTCATGTTAAACCCAACCTCATATTAAACCCAACCTCATGTTACTAAACCCAACCTCATGTTAAACCCAACCTCATGTTACTAAACCCAACCTCATGTTAAACCCAACCTCATGTTAAACCCAACCTCATGTTACTAAACCCAACCTCATGTTAAACCCAACCTCATGTTAAGCCCAATCTGATGTTAAACCCAACCTCATGTTAAACCCAACCTCATGTTAAGCCCAACCTCATGTTAAACCCAACCTCATGTTAAGCCCAACCTCAGTAGAGCTCTATCCAGGGCGAACATAATGAGGTTTACACATAAGGAAGGAATTCTGGAGGGAACCACCTTCTGTTCTCAAAATAATAAAATAATCAAGAGGTTCCACTCCTCACCCCCCCCCCCCCCCCCCCCCCCTCCCCCCTGTGACCAACCCCACCCACTTGGGATGACTTAAAACATAAATAATCTTCATAATTCAACATTTGTATGAACGTAACCCTCGATTGAACATCCTAATAAGCCAGAACACAGAAAAATGACTGGCAAACGCTTGTTAAGTAATCCCTAAACGTTGTTTCAACAAGTCAAATCATGTTCGTATTTATTCCTCAGAGATCCTAGAACGTGGGGGTGGGGAGTATATCCTATAGGACACCATATCAGAGATCCTAGAACATAACCAGACTTCACTATATCATTAGGGGTGTAGTATGTCCTATAGGACACCATATCAGAGATCCTAGAACATAACCAGACTTCACTATATCATTAGGGGTGTAGTATATCCTATAGGACACCATATCAGAGATCCTAGAACATAACCAGACTTCACTATATCATTAGGGGTGTAGTATATCCTATTTGTTTGTCTTGTGTAGTTTCTTTAAAGGTATAATAATAGTATACACAGCCTATATACACAGCCTATATACACAGCCTATATACACAGTATATATACACAGCATATATACACAGCCTATATACACAGCCTATATACACAGCCTATATACACAGCCTATATACACAGCCTATATACACAGCCTATATATACACAGCCTATATACACAGCCTATATACACAGCATATACACAGCATATACACAGCATATATACACAGCCTATATACACAGCCTATATATACACAGCCTATATACACAGCCTATATACACAGCATATACACAGCATATACACAGCATATATACACAGCCTATATACACAGCATATATACACAGCCTATATACACAGCCTATATATACACAGCATATATACACAGCATATATACACAGCCCATATACACAGCCTATATACACAGTCTATATACACAGCATATATATACAGCATATATACACAGCCCATATACACAGCCTATATATACAGCATATATACACAGCCTATATACACAGCCTATATACACAGTCTATATACACAGCATATATATACAGCATATATACACAGCCCATATACACAGCCTATATATACAGCATATATACACAGCCCATATACACAGCCTATATACACAGTCTATATACACAGCATATATATACAGCATATATACACAGCCCATATACACAGCCTATATATACAGCATATATACACAGCCTATATACACAGCATATATATATACCACCATATACAGTGGGGAGAACAAGTATTTGATACACTGCCGATTTTGCAGGTTTTCCTACTTACAAAGCATGTAGAGGTCTGTAATTTTTATCATAGGTACACTTCAACTGTGAGAGACGGAATCTAAAACAAAAATCCAGAAAATCACATTGTATCATTTTTAAGTAATTCATTTGCATTTTAATACATGACATAAGTATTTGATACATCAGAAAAGCAGAACTTAATATTTGGTACAGAATCCTTTGTTTGCAATTACAGAGATCATACGTTTCCTGTAGTTCTTGAACAGGTTTGCACACACTGCAGCAGGGATTTTGGCCCACTCCTCCATACAGACCTTCTCCAGATCCTTCAGGTTTCGGGGCTGTCGCTGGGCAATATGGACTTTCAGCTCGCTCCAAAGATTTTCTATTGGGTTCAGGTCTGGAGACTGGCTAGGCCACTCCAGGATCTTGAGATGATGGCCAAGATCTCGCGATACATGGCCCCATCCATCCTCCCCTCAATACGGTGCAGTCGTCCTGTCCCCTTTGCAGAAAAGCATCCCCAAAGAATGATGTTTCCACCTCCATGCTTCACGGTTGGGATGGTGTTCTTGGGATTGTACTCATCCTTCTTCTTCCTCCAAACACGGCGAGTGGAGTTTAGACCAAAAACCTCTATTTTTGTCTCATCAGACCACATTACCTTCTCCCATTCCTCCTCTGGATCATCCAGATGGTCATTGGCAAACTTCAGGCGGGCCTGGACATGCACTGGCTTGAGCAGGGGAACCTTGTGTGCGCTGCAGGATTTTAATCCATGACGGTGTAGTGTGTTACTAATGGTGTTCTTTGAGACTGTGATCCCAGCTCTCTTCAGGTCATTGACTAGGTCCTGCCGTGTAGTTCTGGGCTGATGCCCCACGAGGTGAGATCTTGCATGGAGCCCCAGACCGAAGGTGATTGACCATCATCTTGAACTTCTTCCATTTTCTATTAATTGCGCCAACAGTTGTCGCCTTCTCACCAAGCTGCATGCCTATTGCCCTGTAGCCCATCCCAGGCTAGTGCAGGTCTACAATTTTATCCCTGATGTCCTTACACAGCTCTCTGGTCTTGGCCATTGTGGAGAGGTTGGAGTCTGTTTGATTGAGTGTGTGGACAGGTGTCTTTTATACAGGTAACGAGTTCAAACAGGTGCAGTTAATACAGGTAATGAGTGGAGAACAGGAGGGCTTCTTAAAGAAAAACTAACAGGTCTGTGAGAGCGGAATTCTTATTTGGTTGGTAGGTGATCAAATACTTATGTCATGCAATAAAATGCAAATGAATTACTTAAAAATCATACAAATGTGATTTTCTCGATTTTTGTAAGTAGGAAAACCTGCAAAATCAGCAGTGTATCAAATACTTGTTCTCCCCACTGTATGCACAGCCTATATATATATATATATATATATACATATATTTTACCTTTATTTTACTAGGCAAGTCAGTTAAGAACAAATTCTTATTTTCAATGACGGCCTAGGAACAGTGGGTTTAACTGCCTGTTCAGGGCAGAACTACAGATTGTCAGCTCAGGGATTTGAACTTGCAACCTTCCGGTTACTAGTCCAACACTCTAACACTCTAACCACTAGGCTACCCTGCCTATATATACACAGCATACAGGTTGTGGTAGTGGTAGTCTTCCGGTAGATACAAGTACATGGTTAGGATATTATCTTTTGTCTATAGTTACAATAGTGACAATTCCGTCAACAGCATCAACTACATTTGGTTCAATGGTTCAAGGTAACTGTATACAACAGTGGGGGCTCCTCATGAGGAAGGGGAGGACCATCCTCCTCAGTGAATTTCATAAAAATTGTGAAACATAAAAAATGTTGTCCTTTTTTAGATCAAATCAAATCAAATGTATTTATAAAGCCCTTCTTACATCAGCTGATATCTCAAAGTGCTGTACAGAAACCCAGCCTAAAACCCCAAACAGCAAGCAATGCAGGTGTAGAAGCACGGTGGCTAGGAAAAAACTCCCTAGAAAGGCCAAAACCTAGGAAGAAACCTAGAGAGGAACCAGGCTATGTGGGGTGGCCAGTCCTCTTCTGGCTGTGCCGGGTGGAGATTATAACAGAACATGGCCAAGATGTTCAAATGTTCATAGATGACCAACAGGGTTAAATAATAATAATCACAGTAGTTGTTGAGGGTGCAACAGGTCAGCACCTCAGGAATAAATGTCAGTGGACTTTTCATAGCCGATCATTCAGAGTATCTCTATCTCTACTTCACATCACCAAATAGTTGATAAAACACACAGTTTTGCAATGAAAGTCTACAGTAGCCTCAACAGCACTCTGTAGGGTAGAACCATGTTGTAGCTGGAGGACAGCTAGCTTCCGTCCTCCTCTGGGTACATTGGCTTCAATACAAAACCCAGGAGGCTGGTAGTTCTCAACCCCTTCCATAGACATCTTCCAGAGGACGTCCTCCAACCTATCAGAGCTCTTGCAACATGAACTGACATCTTGTCCACCCAATCAAAGTATCAGAGAATTAATCTAGTAGTGAAAGCATAAGCTACAGCTAGCTAGCACTGCAGTGCATAAAATGTGGTGAGTAGTTGACTCAAAGAGAGAGAAAGACAGTAGATGAACAGTTTTGAAAAAAGTAATTTCTTTAAAAATGAAGGAGAAGTGAGAGAGAGAGAGAGCGAGAGAGAGAGAGAGAGAGAGAGAGAGAGAGAGAGAGAGAGAGAGAGAGAGAGAGAGAGAGAGAGAGAGAGAGAGAGAGAGAGAGAGAGAGAGAGAGAGAGAGAGAGAGGGCGCTAAGCAGTTGCTTATCAACAGATAGTATGAGCATCTACAGATGGACAATCCGGACCGTGCAAATGAAGAGTGACCTGACCTTTATGCTGTGATATGATGAATGATAGAAAGAAACTGAATGTTAATGGCATGGCCGTAAAGTTGATCCGTTAGTGGTCTAGGGTGGTCTAGTGGTCAAAGCTGCTCTCTCTGGTACATATATGCCACCCACTGCCATTCCAGCACACTCTCTCCTCTATCTTTCCTCTCCTGTCGTATCCAATGAATAGAAAAGACATGAAACATGATGATGATGCATGTGTATCTTGTTTTCATGCAGTGAGGAAGATGGTTCGGGAGACAGAGAAAAGTCCAAGGGCCACCGTTGGCGAATTACAAAACTTGGATCCCCGAAAGCAAGTTGATGAGTTAAAAAGTTGAGGGATATATTGATGAAACCCACAAACCTTCTGTGTGTACAGTAGAGCTCTCCTATCTCAGGTTGTCTAGAGTAAGATTAAGGGGAGATTCATTCTGTTGCAAAATACATCAGAAAGGGGCCACATTTGGGTAAAATGACAATATATTAAAAATGTCAAACAGATCTGAAATCTAATCCCAAAATCAACTCCTTTTACGTTATGAATAATTTCTGAAAAAACCTAAAAAAAGACAAATCCAGTTTGAATTGACATACCCTCTCAGTCGCCATCTTACTGTTCAACATAGGACGTTACTCATGTACCCAGATCGTGGTAGAGTGTATCATCATGACTTATCGACCTCTGTCTCTGTGAGTACGGGACTACGGGCAGAAATACATTTGCTGTATCCCGAGGTGACTGCTCTCCTTATGTGCAGAGCTCTTGACCGTGCGAGCCAAAGGAGTGTTCATTTACAGAGGTAAACAAGACGCTGCATCAAAATCACATACTCTCTGCCATCGGCTGCGTCCCGTAGTTATGACCAGGGCACAACAGACTGCGTCCCGTAGTTATGACCAGGGCACAACAGGCTGCGTCCCGTAGTTATGACCAGGGCACAACAGACTGCGTCCCGTAGTTATGACCAGGGCACAACAGGCTGCGTCCCGTAGTTATGACCAGGGCACAACGGGCTGCGTCCCGTAGTTATAACCAGGGCACAACGGGCTGCGTCCCGTAGTTATGACCAGGGCACAACAGGCTGCGTCCCGTAGTTATGACCAGGGCACAACGGGCTGCGTCCCGTAGTTATGACCAGGGCACAACAGACTGCGTCCCGTAGTTATGACCAGGGCACAACAGGCTGCGTCCCGTAGTTATGACCAGGGCACAACAGACTGCGTCCCGTAGTTATGACCAGGGCACAACAGACTGCGTCCCGTAGTTATGACCAGGGCACAACAGGCTGCGTCCCGTAGTTATGACCAGGGCACAACAGACTGCGTCCCGTAGTTATAACCAGGGCACAACAGGCTGCGTCCCGTAGTTATGACCAGGGCACAACAGGCTGCGTCCCGTAGTTATGACCAGGGCACAACAGACTGCCTCCCGTAGTTATGACCAGGGCACAACAGACTGCGTCCCGTAGTTATGACCAGGGCACAACAGGCTGCGTCCCGTAGTTATAACCAGGGCACAACAGGCTGCGTCCCGTAGTTATAACCAGGGCACAACAGGCTGCGTCCCGTAGTTATGACCAGGGCACAACAGGCTGCGTCCCGTAGTTATGACCAGGGCACAACGGGCTGCGTCCCGTAGTTATGACCAGGGCACAACAGGCTGCCTCCCGTAGTTATGACCAGGGCACAACAGGCTGCGTCCCGTAGTTATGACCAGGGCACAACAGGCTACGTCCGGTAGTCATGACCAGGGCACAACGGGCTGCGTCCCGTAGTTATGACCAGGGCACAACGGGCTGCGTCCCGTAGTTATGACCAGGGCACAACAGACTGCGTCCCGTAGTTATGACCAGGGCACAACAGGCTGCGTCCCGTAGTTATGACCAGGGCACAACAGGCTGCGTCCCGTAGTTATAACCAGGGCACAACAGGCTGCGTCCCGTAGTTATGACCAGGGCACAACGGGCTGCGTCCCTTAGTTATGACCAGGGCACAACAGACTGCGTCCCGTAGTTATGACCAGGGCACAACAGGCTGCCTCCCGTAGTTATGACCAGGGCACAACAGGCTGCGTCCCGTAGTTATGACCAGGGCACAACAGGCTGCGTCCCGTAGTTATGACCAGGGCACAACAGGCTGCGTCCCGTAGTTATGACCAGGGCACAACAGACTGCGTCCCGTAGTTATAACCAGGGCACAACAGGCTGCGTCCCGTAGTTATGACCAGGGCACAACAGACTGCGTCCCGTAGTTATGACCAGGGCACAACGGGCTGCGTCCCGTAGTTATGACCAGGGCACAACAGGCTGCCTCCCGTAGTTATGACCAGGGCACAACAGACTGCGTCCCGTAGTTATGACCAGGGCACAACAGGCTGCGTCCCGTAGTTATGACCAGGGCACAACAGGCTGCGTCCCGTAGTTATGACCAGGGCACAACAGACTGCGTCCCGTAGTTATGACCAGGGCACAACGGGCTGCGTCCCGTAGTTATGACCAGGGCACAACAGGCTGCCTCCCGTAGTTATGACCAGGGCACAACAGACTGCGTCCCGTAGTTATGACCAGGGCACAACGGGCTGCGTCCCGTAGTTATGACCAGGGCACAACAGACTGCGTCCCGTAGTTATGACCAGGGCACAACAGGCTGCGTCCCGTAGTTATGACCAGGGCACAACGGGCTGCGTCCCGTAGTTATGACCAGGGCACAACGGGCTGCGTCCCGTAGTTATGACCAGGGCACAACAGGCTGCCTCCCGTAGTTATGACCAGGGCACAACAGACTGCCTCCCGTAGTTATGACCAGGGCACAACGGGCTGCGTCCCGTAGTTATGACCAGGGCACAACAGACTGCGTCCCGTAGTTATGACCAGGGCACAACAGGCTGCCTCCCGTAGTTATGACCAGGGCACAACGGGCTGCGTCCCGTAGTTATGACCAGGGCACAACAGACTGCGTCCCGTAGTTATGACCAGGGCACAACAGGCTGCGTCCCGTAGTTATGACCAGGGCACAACGGGCTGCGTCCCGTAGTTATGACCAGGGCACAACAGGCTGCGTCCCGTAGTTATGACCAGGGCACAACGGGCTGCGTCCCGTAGTTATGACCAGGGCACAACGGGCTGCGTCCCGTAGTTATGACCAGGGCACAACGGGCTGCGTCCCGTAGTTATGACCAGGGCACAACAGGCTGCGTCCCGTAGTTATGACCAGGGCACAACGGGCTGCGTCCCGTAGTTATGACCAGGGCACAACCTATTCAACAACAACTAACTATATAACCTATTCAACAACAACTAACTATATAACCTATTCAACAACAACTAACTATATAACCTATTCAACAACAATTAACTATATAACCTATTCAACAACAACTAACTATATAACCTATTCAACAACAACTAACTATATAACCTATTCAACAACAACTAACTATATAACCTATTCAACAACAACTAACTATATAACCTATTCAACAACAACTAACTATATAACCTATTCAACAACAACTAACTATATAACCTATTCAACAACAACTAACTATATAACCTATTCAACAACAACTAACTATATAACCTATTCAACAACAACTAACTATATAACCTATTCAACAACAACTAACTATATAACCTATTCAACAACAACTAACTATATAACCTATTCAACAACAACTAACTATATAACCTATTCAACAACAACTAACTATATAACCTATTCAACAACAACTAACTATATAACCTATTCAACAACAACTAACTATATAACCTATTCAACAACAACTAACTATATAAACTATTCAACAACAACTAACTATATAACCTATTCAACAACTAACTATATAACCTATTCAACAACAACTAACTATATAACCTATTCAACAACAACTAACTATATAACCTATTCAACAACAACTAACTATATAACCTATTCAACAACAACTAACTATATAACCTATTCAACAACAACTAACTATATAACCTATTCAACAACAACTAACTATATAACCTATTCAACAACAACTAACTATATAACCTATTCAACAACTAACTATATAACCTATTCAACAACAACTAACTATATAACCTATTCAACAACTAACTATATAACCTATTCAACAACAACTAACTATATAACCTATTCAACAACAACTAACTATATAACCTATTCAACAACAACTAACTATATAACCTATTCAACAACAACTAACTATATAACCTATTCAACAACAACTAACTATATAACCTATTCAACAACAACTAACTATATAAACTATTCAACAACAACTAACTATATAACCTATTCAACAACAACTAACTATATAACCTATTCAACAACAACTAACTATATAACCTATTCAACAACAACTAACTATATAACCTATTCAACAACAACTAACTATATAACCTATTCAACAACAACTAACTATATAACCTATTCAACAACAACTAACTATATAACCTATTCAACAACAACTAACTATATAACCTATTCAACAACAACTAACTACATAACCTATTCAACAACAACTAACTATATAAACTATTCAACAACAACTAACTACATAACCTATTCAACAACAACTAACTATATAACCTATTCAACAACTAACTATATAACCTATTCAACAACAACTAACTATATAACCTATTCAACAACAACTAACTATATAACCTATTCAACAACTAACTATATAACCTATTCAACAACAACTAACTATATAACCTATTCAACAACAACTAACTATATAACCTATTCAACAACAACTAACTATATAACCTATTCAACAACAACTAACTATATAACCTATTCAACAACAACTAACTATATAACCTATTCAACAACAACTAACTATATAACCTATTCAACAACAACTAACTATATAACCTATTCAACAACAACTAACTATATAACCTATTCAACAACAACTAACTATATAACCTATTCAACAACTAACTACATAACCTATTCAACAACAACTAACTATATAACCTATTCAACAACAACTAACTATATAACCTATTCAACAACAACTAACTATATAACCTATTCAACAACAACTAACTATATAACCTATTCAACAACAACTAACTATATAACCTATTCAACAACAACTAACTATATAACCTATTCAACAGCAACTAACTATATAACCTATTCAACAACAACTAACTATATAACCTATTCAACAACAACTAACTACATAACCTATTCAACAACAACTAACTATATAACCTATTCAACAACAACTAACTATATAACCTATTCAACAACAACTAACTATATAACCTATTCAACAACAACTAACTACATAACCTATTCAACAACAACTAACTATATAACCTATTCAACAACAACTAACTACATAACCTATTCAACAACAACTAACTATATAACCTATTCAACAACAACTAACTATATAACCTATTCAACAACAACTAACTATATAACCTATTCAACAACAACTAACTATATAACCTATTCAACAACAACTAACTATATAACCTATTCAACAACAACTAACTATATAACCTATTCAACAACAACTAACTATATAACCTATTCAACAACAACTAACTATATAACCTATTCAACAGCAACTAACTATATAACCTATTCAACAACAACTAACTACATAACCTATTCAACAACAACTAACTATATAACCTATTCAACAACAACTAACTACATAACCTATTCAACAACAACTAACTATATAACCTATTCAACAACAACTAACTATATAACCTATTCAACAACAACTAACTATATAACCTATTCAACAACAACTAACTATATAACCTATTCAACAACAACTAACTATATAACCTATTCAACAACAACTAACTATATAACCTATTCAACAACAACTAACTATATAACCTATTCAACAGCAACTAACTATATAACCTATTCAACAACAACTAACTATATAACCTATTCAACAACAACTAACTATATAACCTATTCAACAACAACTAACTATATAAACTATTCAACAACAACTAACTACATAACCTATTCAACAGCAACTAACTACATAACCTATTCAACAACAACTAACTATATAAACTATTCAACAACAACTAACTACATAACCTATTCAACAACAACTAACTATATAAACTATTCAACAACAACTAACTATATAACCTATTCAACAACAACTAACTATATAACCTATTCAACAACAACTAACTATATAACCTATTCAACAACAACTAACTATATAACCTATTCAACAACAACTAACTATATAACCTATTCAACAACAACTAACTATATAACCTATTCAACAACAACTAACTATATAACCTATTCAACAACAACTAACTACATAACCTATTCAACAACAACTAACTATATAACCTATTCAACAACAACTAACTATATAACCTATTCAACAACAACTAACTATATAACCTATTCAACAACAACTAACTATATAACCTATTCAACAGCAACTCAGATGCACAAAATAAATGTCCCTGAGACCAAAGTGAGAAACCAGAATCAGAAATCAACAGAGCAAAGAAAAGTTATCTTGGATAAAAGTAGCCTGAGGACCATGTGTTGCCAGCCATCCAGACTGGGTCACTGGAAGGGTTTGGTCTGTCATAGACAGTATGTTTCAGGACCTGGACGGAGCCTGAGTTTCGTTTGGGGTGTTCAGTGCTCACAACATGCACACTCAGGGAGTTTCAGACTACACTAATGCAGGAAATTAGTACAATTGTTGCTGGGAGATATTTCGCCTTTAATTTTCTATGATTTACACCAGACTGTCTCAAACGAGAAATCAACTGCATTAAAAAAGAAAATATCCAGAGAGTGGAATTGACTTCAAGTAGTAGAAGTCCCCTGGGGAGTCCAGGCCCAGTCAGTACCACGGAACGGTCTCATCCTGAATCTAGTCCCCTGGGGAGTCCAGGCCCAGTCAGTACCACGGAACGGTCTCATCCTGAATCTAGTCCCCTGGGGAGTCCAGGCCCAGTCAGTACCACGGAACGGTCTCATCCTGAATCTAGTCCCCTGAGGAGTCCAGGCCCAGTCAGTACCATGGAACGGTCTCATCCTGAATCTAGTCCTGGGGAGTCCAGGCCCAGTCAGTACCACGGAACGGTCTCATCCTGAATCTAGTCCCCTGAGGAGTCCAGGCCCAGTCAGTACCACGGAACGGTCTCATCCTGAATCTAGTCCCCTGAGGAGTCCATGCCCAGTCAGTACCACGGAACGGTCTCATCCTGAATCTAGTCCTGGGGAGTCAAGGCCCAGTCAGTACCACGGAACGGTCTCATCCTGAATCTAGTCCCCTGAGGAGTCCATGCCCAGTCAGTACCACGGAACGGTCTCATCCTGAATCTAGTCCCCTGAGGAGTCCATGCCCAGTCAGTACCATGGAACGGTCTCATCCTGAATCTAGTCCCCTGAGGAGTCCATGCCCAGTCAGTACCACGGAACGGTCTCATCCTGAATCTAGTCCTGGGGAGTCCAGACCCAGTCAGTAACATGGAACGGTCTCAACCTGAATCTAGTCCCCTGGGGTGTCCAGGCCCAGTCAGTACCATGGGACAGTCTCATCCTGAATCTAGTCCTGGGGAGTCCAGGCCCAGTCAGTACCATGGAACGGTCTCATCCTGAATCTAGTCCTGGGGAGTCCAGGCCCAGTCAGTACAACGGAACGGTCTCATCCTGAATCTAGTCCTGGGGAGTCCAGGCCCAGTCAGTACCATGGAACGGTCTCATCCTGAATCTAGTCCCCTGAGGAGTCCAGGCCCAGTCAGTACCACGGAACGGTCTCATCCTGAATCTAGTCCCCTGAGGAGTCCAGGCCCAGTCAGTACCATGGAACGGTCTCAACCTGAATCTAGTCCCCTGGGGTGTCCAGGCCCAGTCAGTACCATGGGACAGTCTCATCCTGAATCTAGTCCTGGGGAGTCCAGACCCAGTCAGTAACATGGAACGGTCTCAACCTGAATCTAGTCCCCTGGGGTGTCCAGGCCCAGTCAGTACCATGGGACAGTCTCATCCTGAATCTAGTCCTGGGGAGTCCAGGCCCAGTCAGTACCATGGAACGGTCTCATCCTGAATCTAGTCCTGGGGAGTCCAGGCCCAGTCAGTACAACGGAACGGTCTCATCCTGAATCTAGTCCTGGGGAGTCCAGGCCCAGTCAGTACCATGGAACGGTCTCATCCTGAATCTAGTCCCCTGAGGAGTCCAGGCCCAGTCAGTACCACGGAACGGTCTCATCCTGAATCTAGTCCCCTGAGGAGTCCAGGCCCAGTCAGTACCACGGAACGGTCTCATCCTGAATCTAGTCCCCTGAGGAGTCCATGCCCAGTCAGTACCACGGAACGGTCTCATCCTGAATCTAGTCCCCTGAGGAGTCCAGGCCCAGTCAGTACCACGGAACGGTCTCATCCTGAATCTAGTCCCCTGAGGAGTCCATGCCCAGTCAGTACCACGGAACGGTCTCATCCTGAATCTAGTCCCCTGAGGAGTCCAGGCCCAGTCAGTACCACGGAACGGTCTCATCCTGAATCTAGTCCCCTGAGGAGTCCAGGCCCAGTCAGTACCATGGAACGGTCTCAACCTGAATCTAGTCCCCTGGGGTGTCCAGGCCCAGTCAGTACCATGGGACAGTCTCATCCTGAATCTAGTCCTGGGGAGTCCAGGCCCAGTCAGTACCATGGAACGGTCTCATCCTGAATCTAGTCCTGGGGAGTCCAGGCCCAGTCAGTACCATGGAACGGTCTCATCCTGAATCTAGTCCTGGGGAGTCCAGGCCCAGTCAGTACCATGGAACGGTCTCATCCTGAATCTAGTCCTGGGGAGTCCAGGCCCAGTCAGTACCATGGAATGGTCTCATCCTGAATCTAGTCCTGGGGAGTCCAGGCCCAGTCAGTACCATGGAACGGTCTCGTCCTGAATCTAGTCCACTGGGGAGTCCAGGCCCAGTCAGTACCATGGAACGGTCTCATCCTGAATCTAGTCTTGGGGAGTCCAGGCCCAGTCAGTACCATGGAACGGTCTCATCCTGAATCTAGTCCTGGGGAGTCCAGGCCCAGTCAGTACCACGGAACGGTCTCATCCTGAATCTAGTCCACTGAGGAGTCCAGGCCCAGTCAGTACCATGGAACGGTCTCAACCTGAATCTAGTCCCCTGAGGTGTCCAGGCCCAGTCAGTACCATGGAACGGTCTCATCCTGAATCTAGTCCTGGGGAGTCCAGGCCCAGTCAGTACCATGGAACGGTCTCATCCTGAATCTAGTCCTGGGGAGTCCAGGCCCAGTCAGTACCATGGAACGGTCTCATCCTGAATCTAGTCCTGGGGAGTCCAGGCCCAGTCAGTACCATGGAACGGTCTCATCCTGAATCTAGTCCTGGGGAGTCCAGGCCCAGTCAGTACCACAGAACGGTCTCATCCTGAATCTAGTCCTGGGGAGTCCAGGCCCAGTCAGTACCATGGAACGGTCTCATCCTGAATCTAGTCCACTGGTGAGTCCAGGCCCAGTCAGTACCATGGAACGGTCTCATCCTGAATCTAGTCCTGGGGAGTCCAGGCCCAGTCAGTACCATGGACTGGTCTCATCCTGAATCTAGTCCCCTGGTGAGTCCAGGCCCAGTCAGTACCATGGACTGGTCTCATCCTGAATCTAGTCCCCTGGGGAGTTCTAGTCAGTACCGTGGAACAGTCACATCCTGCATTTAGTCCAATTCGTTGATATTGTTGAACTCTGCCTGGTTGAGGAAGTGCTTGTAAGTAAACATTTTACTCTATTTGTCACAGTTTAGTGTGAACCCCTTTTAACTCCACTCAACACAGGATTTAATATTCTCCAACACACAACCCCAACACAATTGTCATTTAACAGATGCTCTTATCTAGAAAAACTTACAGTTAGTGTATTCATATTAAGATAGCTAGGTGGTACAACCACATATCACAGTCATAGTCAGTACATTCATCTCCAGATAGCTAGGTGGACCAGTCATAGTCAGTGCATTCATCTCCAGATAGCTAGGTGGACCAGTCATAGCCAGTACATTCATCTTCAGATAGCTAGGTGGACCAGTCATAGTCAATACATTCATCTTCAGATAGCTAGGTGGAGCAGTCATAGTCAGTACATTCATCTCCAGATAGCTAGGTGGACCAGTCATAGTCAGTACATTCATCTCCAGATAGCTAGATGGACCAGTCATAGTCAGTACATTCATCTCCAGATAGCTAGGTGGACCATTCATAGTCAGGACATTCATCTTCAGATAACTAGGTGGACCAGTCATAGTCAGTACATTCATCTCCAGATAGCTAGGTGGACCATTCATAGTCAGGACATTCATCTCCAGATAGCTAGGTGGACCAGTCATAGTCAGTACATTAATCTCCAGATAGCTAGGTGGACCAGTCGTAGTCAGTACATTCATCTCCAGATAGCTAGGTGGACCAGTCATAGTCAGTACATTCATCTTCAGATAGCTAGATGGACCAGTCATAGTCAGTACATTCATCTTCAGATAGCTAGGTGGACCAGTCATAGTCAGTACATTAATCTACAGATAGCTAGGTGGACCAGTCATAGTCAGTACATTCATCTCCAGATAGCTAGGTGGACCAGTCATAGTCAGTACATTCATCTTCAGATAGCTAGGTGGAGCAGTCATAGTCAGTACATTCATCTTCAGATAGCTAGGTGGACCAGTCATAGTCAGTACATTCATCTCCAGATAGCTAGGTGGACCAGTCATAGTCAGTACATTCATCTCCAGATAGCTAGGTGGACCAGTCATAGTCAGTACATTCATCTCCAGATAGCTAGATGGACCAGTCATAGTCAGTACATTCATCTCCAGATAGCTAGGTGGACCAGTCATAGTCAGTACATTCATCTCCAGATAGCTAGGTGGACCAGTCATAGTCAGTACATTCATCTTCAGATAGCTAGGTGGAGCAGTCATAGTCAGTACATTCATCTCCAGATAGCTAGGTGGACCAGTCATAGTCAGTACATTCATCTCCAGATAGCTAGGTGGACCAGTCATAGTCAGTACATTCATCTCCAGATAGCTAGGTGGACCAGTCATAGTCAGTACATTCATCTCCAGATAGCTAGGTGGACCAGTCATAGTCAGTACATTCATCTTCAGATAGCTAGGTGGACCAGTCATAGTCAGTACATTCATCTACAGATAGCTAGGTGGACCAGTCATAGTCAGTACATTCATCTCCAGATAGCTAGGTGGACCAGTCATAGTCAGTACATTCATCTTCAGATAGCTAGGTGGACCAGTCATAGTCAGTACATTAATCTCCAGATAGCTAGGTGGACCAGTCATAGTCAGTACATTCATCTTCAGATAGCTAGATGGACCAGTCATAGTCAGTACATTCATCTTCAGATAGCTAGGTGGACCAGTCATAGTCAGTACATTCATCTTCAGATAGCTAGGTGGACCAGTCATAGTCAGTACATTAATCTACAGATAGCTAGGTGGACCAGTCATAGTCAGTACATTCATCTCCAGATAGCTAGGTGGACCAGTCATAGTCAGTACATTCATCTTCAGATAGCTAGGTGGAGCAGTCATAGTCAGTACATTAATCTTCAGATAGCTAGGTGGACCAGTCATAGTCAGTACATTCATCTCCAGATAGCTAGGTGGACCAGTCATAGTCAGTACATTCATCTCCAGATAGCTAGGTGGACCAGTCATAGTCAGTACATTCATCTCCAGATAGCTAGGTGGACCAGTCATAGTCAGTACATTCATCTCCAGATAGCTAGGTGGACCAGTCATAGTCAGTACATTCATCTTCAGATAGCTAGGTGGAGCAGTCATAGTCAGTACATTCATCTCCAGATAGCTAGGTGGACCAGTCATAGTCAGTACATTCATCTCCAGATAGCTAGGTGGACCAGTCATAGTCAGTACATTCATCTCCAGATAGCTAGGTGGACCAGTCATAGTCAGTACATTCATCTCCAGATAGCTAGGTGGACCAGTCATAGTCAGTACATTCATCTCCAGATAGCTAGGTGGACCAGTCATAGTCAGTACATTCATCTTCAGATAGCTAGGTGGACCAGTCATAGTCAGTACATTAATCTCCAGATAGCTAGGTGGACCAGTCATAGTCAGTACATTCATCTTCAGATAGCTAGATGGACCAGTCATAGTCAGTACATTCATCTTCAGATAGCTAGGTGGACCAGTCATAGTCAGTACATTCATCTTCAGATAGCTAGGTGGACCAGTCATAGTCAGTACATTAATCTACAGATAGCTAGGTGGACCAGTCATAGTCAGTACATTCATCTCCAGATAGCTAGGTGGACCAGTCATAGTCAGTACATTCATCTTCAGATAGCTAGGTGGAGCAGTCATAGTCAGTACATTCATCTTCAGATAGCTAGGTGGACCAGTCATAGTCAGTACATTCATCTCCAGATAGCTAGGTGGACCAGTCATAGTCAGTACATTCATCTCCAGATAGCTAGGTGGACCAGTCATAGTCAGTACATTCATCTCCAGATAGCTAGATGGACCAGTCATAGTCAGTACATTCATCTCCAGATAGCTAGGTGGACCAGTCATAGTCAGTACATTCATCTCCAGATAGCTAGGTGGACCAGTCATAGTCAGTACATTCATCTTCAGATAGCTAGGTGGAGCAGTCATAGTCAGTACATTCATCTCCAGATAGCTAGGTGGACCAGTCATAGTCAGTACATTCATCTCCAGATAGCTAGGTGGACCAGTCATAGTCAGTACATTCATCTCCAGATAGCTAGGTGGACCAGTCATAGTCAGTACATTCATCTTCAGATAGCTAGGTGGACCAGTCATAGTCAGGGGGGGGGGGGGGTTGCGGGTAGGAAGAGAACTATTAAAGATACTGTTTGAAGAGGTAGGATTTCAGAGGAAGACGAAGAAAAAGAGGAGCAACCCAGGTTGGATGACTACGGTTCTGGTTCGAGAAAAAGATTGCGGAAGTGGATGCTGAATTAGAATTAAGCAGTACGAATGTTCTGAATGGACAACAGTCGAGAACTGGAACAAACAGGAAATTGTCAAAATGGAAGTGGAGGATACGTTTATGAATTATAAGTAATTGCTTCTTGTTGGGATGCGTTTGTTGAGTAAGGATGCACATGTAGGAAACCCGTTTTCAAGCGATGAAAATGTTGAAGTACTTGGGAAAAGTGGACTCTGTCAGAGAGACCAGGATTGGTCTTATTTTGATTCATTGTATTGCTGAAGAACTGAGGAAAGATTGCAGTGCGCCTCAAAAGAAACCCGGACAACAGAAGTTGTGTGTTTTGAACTTCGGAGTAGAGACACCCGTCAAAGGAGTCATCTCAGGGGTGACGACGGATGTTCTGGTTGATTGGGGGTGGTAGGGGTCATGATCCAGAAATCTTTCTGATTGATTGGGAGTGGTAGGGATCATGATCCAGAAATCTTTCTGATTGATTGGGGGTGGTAGGGATCATGATCCAGAAATCTTTCTGATTGATTGGGGGTGGTAGGGATCATGATCCAGAAATCTTTCTGATTGATTGGGGGTGGTAGGGATCATGATCCAGAAATCTTTCTGATTGATTGGGGGTGGTAGGGATCATGATCCAGAAATCTTTCTGATTGATTGGGGGTGGTAGGGATCATGATCCAGAAATCTTTCTGATTGATTGGGGGTGGTAGGGATCATGATCCAGAAATCTTTCTGATTGATTGGGGGTGGTAGGGATCATGATCCAGAAATCTTTCTGATTGATTGGGGGTGGTAGGGATCATGATCCAGAAATCTTTCTGATTGATTGGGGGTCAAATACTTATTTCCCTTATTAAAATGCAAATCAATTTATAACATTTTGGACATGAGTTTTTCATGATTTTTTTGTTCTTATTCTGTCTCTCACTGTTCAAATAAACCTACCATTAAAATTATTGACTGATCATTTCTTTGTCAGTGAGCAAATGTACAAAATCAGCAGGGGATCAAATACTTTTTTCCCTCATTGTATATACTGTACTCTATACCATCTACTGCATCTTTCCTATGCCGTTTGGCCATCGCTCATCCATATATTTATATGTACATATTCTTATTCATTTCTTTACACTTGTGTGTATAAGGTAGTTGTTGTGAAATTGTTAGATTACTTGTTAGATATTACTGCATGGTCGGAACTAGAAGCACAAGCATTTCGCTACACTCGCGTTAACATCTGCTAACCATGTGACCATTAACATCTGCTAACCATGTGACCAATAAAATTTTATTGATTTGATTTGAGAAGAAACTGGACATCATTGTGGCTACGGCAGAAAGGTTTTGGGACTTAAAGGATTTTATATCTGAAGACTTGCAAAGGGTACTGGAGCTGGAAGACCCTCCGAGGTTCCCCTTGAGCCTGTTTTTTAACAGATAGTTTAGGTGGTGCTGGAAGACCCTCCGAGGTTCCCCTTGAGCCTGTTTTTTAACAGATAGTTTAGGTGGTGCTGGAAGACCCTCCGAGGTTCCCCTTGTTTTGTTTTTTAACAGATAGTTTAGGTGGTGCTGGAAGACCCTCTGAGGTTCCCCTTGAGCCTGTTTTTTAACAGATAGTTTAGGTGGAGCAGGAAGACCCTCCGAGGTTCCCCTTGAGCCTGTTTTTTAACAGATAGTTTAGGTGGTGCTGGAAGACCCTCCGAGGTTCCCCTTGAGCCTGTTTTTTAACAGATAGTTTAGGTGGTGCTGGAAGACCCTCCGAGGTTCCCCTTGAGCCTGTTTTTTAACAGATAGTTTAGGTGGTGCTGGAAGACCCTCCGAGGTTCCCCTTGTTTTGTTTTTTAACAGATATGTTGTTTGATTTAGTTTAGTTTGATTTATTTATTTTTTGGCAGATTGGTCGTTTTCTGTTTCCATTCTGCACAGTAGGTGGCAGGATGCACGTTAAATTGTGATCGTCAATATACCATATGTCATGGATCCCGCCCGGTACTGCTGCTCATTCTGTTCACCAGCTCCAGAGTGTCATGGATCCCCCTGGTACCGCTGCTCATTCTGTTCACCAGCTCCAGAGTGGCATGGATCCCCCTGGTACTGCTGCTCATTCTGTTCACCAGCTCCAGAGTGTCATGGATCCCCCTGGTACCGCTGCTCATTCTGTTCACCAGCTCCAGAGTGGCATGGATCCCCCTGGTACTGCTGCTCATTCTGTTCACCAGCTCCAGAGTGTCATGGATCCCCCTGGTACCGCTGCTCATTCTGTTCACCAGCTCCAGAGTGTCATGGATCCCCCTGGTACTGCTGCTCATTCTGTTCACCAGCTCCAGAGTGTCATGGATCCCCCTGGTACTGCTGCTCATTCTGTTCACCAGCCCCAGAGTGTCATGGATCCCCCTGGTACCGCTGCTCATTCTGTTCACCAGCTCCAGAGTGTCATGGATCCCCCTGGTACTGCTGCTCATTCTGTTCACCAGCTCCAGAGTGGCATGGATCCCCCTGGTACTGCTGCTCATTCTGTTCACCAGCCCCAGAGTGTCATGGATCACCCTGGTACCGCTGCTCATTCTGTTCACCAGCTCCGGAGGTCTACGTCACTTCTAGGTGTCACTGAACTGGATCATCACCACCAACCCCGGACTGTCTCATTAGGCACACTTGGTTCCCCTTCCCCCTGAGTAGTAGGTGTATATCTGTGCCCTCTGTTCCCCACTGTCCTTGTTGATTATTGTCCGTTGGTCTTGTGAGTACCTGTGCTCTGTTGTATTGGCTTTCGTGCTACGTGTTATTGTGCATTTGTTATTACGTGTCTCGTCCAGTGTATTATTTAGAGGTTTACGCCTCACTCCTTTGTTTGGGTGGAGAAAATGAAACCACCTATTACATATTCCCGGGGTGGTAGGTAGCCTAGTGGTTAGAGCGTTGGACTTGTAACCGAAAGGCTGCAAGATTGAATCCACACCGAAAGGTTGCAAGATTGAATCCCTGAGCTGACAAGGTAAAAATCTGTCGTCCTGCCCCTGAACAAGGCAGTTAACCCACTGTTCCACAGTAGGCCGTCATTGAAAATAAGACTTTGTTCTTAAACTGACTTGCCTGGTTAAAGGTAAAAAAATATATACAATAATAATAATTCCTGTGATTGTCTCATTATAGAATGTAGGGTTTCAGATGTTTTCGGAAGATGGGCAGGGACTCTGCTCTCCTAGCTTCAGGGGAAAGCTGGTTCCACCATTGGGATGCCAGGACAGAGAAGAGCTTGGTACTGGGCTGAGCAGTGGTGGGAGAGCCATGAGACCTGAGGTTGCAGAACGGAGGGCTCGGGTTGGGGTGTAAGGTTTCAGCATACCCTGAAGGTAGGGGTTGTTGTACAGAAGACCAGGACAGGTAAGTATGCTCAAGGTAAGTTTTATTTTCATTTCATAGGTTAATTAACATGGATCGGACTCCTGTTTCCCCACCTCCCACAGCAGACAATTTCCCGGAATGTTTCAACACAATAGAGCCTAAGCTCAGGTAGGTTACCCTGCCCCTTACTCCCTCAGGTAGGTTACCCTGCCCCTTACTCCCTCAGGTAGGTTACCCTGCCCCTTACTCCCTCAGGTAGGTTACCCTGCCCCTTACTCCCTCAGGTAGGTTACCCTGCCCCTTAGTCCCTCAGGTAGGTTACCCTGCCCCTTACTCCCTCAGGTAGGTTACCCTGCCCCTTACTCCCTCAGGTAGGTTACCCTGCCCCTAACTCCCTCAGGTAGGTTACCCTGCCCCTTACTCCCTCAGGTAGGTTACCCTGCCCCTTACTCCCTCAGGCAGGTTACCCTGCCCCTAACTCCCTCAGGTAGGTTACCCTGCCCCTAACTCCCTCAGGTAGGTTACCCTGCCCCTTACTCCCTCAGGTAGGTTACCCTGCCCCTAACTCCCTCAGGTAGGTTACCCTGCCCCTAACTCCCTCAGGTAGGTTACCCTGCCCCTTACTCCCTCAGGTAGGTTACCCTGCCCCTTACTCCCTCAGGTAGGTTACCCTGCCCCTTACTCCCTCAGGTAGGTTACCCTGCCCCTAACTCCCTCAGGTAGGTTACCCTGCCCCTTACTCCCTCAGGTAGGTTACCCTGCCGCTTACTCCCTCAGGTAGGTTACCCTGCCCCTTACTCCCTCAGGTAGGTTACCCTGCCCCTTACTCCCTCAGGTAGGTTACCCTGCCCCTTACTCCCTCAGGTAGGTTACCCTGCCCCTTACTCCCTCAGGTAGGTTACCCTGCCCCTAACTCCCTCAGGTAGGTTACCCTGCCCCTTACTCCCTCAGGTAGGTTACCCTGCCGCTTACTCCCTCAGGTAGGTTACCCTGCCCCTTACTCCCTCAGGTAGGTTACCCTGCCCCTTACTCCCTCAGGTAGGTTACCCTGCCCCTTACTCCCTCAGGTAGGTTACCCTGCCCCTAACTCCCTCAGGTAGGTTACCCTGCCCCTAACTCCCTCAGGTAGGTTACCCTGCCCCTAACTCCCTCAGGTAGGTTACCCTGCCCCTTACTCCCTCAGGTAGGTTACCCTGCCCCTTACTCCCTCAGGTAGGTTACCCTGCCCCTTACTCCCTCAGGTAGGTTACCCTGCCCCTAACTCCCTCAGGTACGTATCGGTCATGGGGAAGTATCACACGGCAACCCTGAATTATTCTGATATGGCACTGCAACAATGCAGTTATTCTGATATGGCACTGCAACAATGCAGTTATTCTGATATGGCACTGCAACAATGCAGTTATTCTGATATGGCACTGCAACAATGCAGTTATTCTGATATGGCACTGCAACAATGCAGTTATTCTGATATGGCACTGCAACAATGCAGTTATTCTGATATGGCACTGCAACAATGCAGTTATTCTAATATGGCACTGCAACAATGCAGCTATTCTGATATGGCACTGCAACAATGCAGTTATTCTGATATGGCACTGCAACAATGCAGTTATTCTGATATGGCACTGCAACAATGCAGTTATTCTGATATGGCACTGCAACAATGCAGTTATTCGAAGGGAAGGCACTGCAGACAATATGGTGAAAGACACGACAATTTCATTCTGGTGCTACACACAATATGGGACCCACCCTTGACCCTGCCACCCCCATCTAACAGACTCTCTACTGCTATGGGACAAAATAGAGAGAGGGGGAAAGTCAAACAAGACAACATATAGAGAGGGTGGGGATAAGTTCTCTGTTTCTAGAGCAGAACGAGTACCATATCTCCACAAAAATAAAAGTCTCTCTGGCGATATCCACATCAACAGACCTGAGACTCTGCTTGGTCAGGTCACTGATGGTACCCGCCACTGGTTCTGAAACGAGAGGGAGACAGTCGGCAGGGAAACCGGCCGACAATAGTGTCTTCCAGGAGTAGTGTCTTCCAGGAGTAGTGTCTTCCAGTGGAGTAGTGTCTTCCAGGAGTAGTGTCTTCCAGAGGAGTAGTGTCTTCCAGGAGTAGTGTCTTCCAGTGGAGTAGTGTCTTCCAGGAGTAGTGTCTTCCAGGAGTAGTGTCTTCCAGGAGTAATGTCTTCCAGTGGAGTAGTGTCTTCCAGGAGTAGTGTCTTCCAGTGGAGTAGTGTCTTCCAGGAGTAGTGTCTTCCAGGAGTAGTGTCTTCCAGGAGTAATGTCTTCCAGTGGAGTAGTGTCTTCCAGGAGTAGTGTCTTCCAGAGGAGTAGTGTCTTCCAGGAGTAGTGTCTTCCAGTGGAGTAGTGTCTTCCAGGAGTAGTGTCTTCCAGGAGTAGTGTCTTCCAGGAGTAATGTCTTCCAGAGGAGTAATGTCTTCCAGGAGTAGTGTCTTCCAGTGGAGTAGTGTCTTCCAGGAGTAGTGTCTTCCAGGAGTAGTGTCTTCCAGGAGTAGTGTCTTCCAAGAGTAGTGTCTTCCAGAGGAGTAGTGTCTTCCAGGAGTAGTGTCTTCCAGGAGTAGTGTCTTCCAGGAGTAGTGTCTTCCAGTGGAGTAGTGTCTTCCAGGAGTAGTGTCTTCCAAGAGTAGTGTCTTCCAGAGGAGTAGTGTCTTCCAGAAGTTGTGTCTTCCAGGAGTAATGTCACCCAGAAGTAGTGTCTTCCAGGAGTAGTGTCTTCCAGGAGTAGTGTCTTCCAGGAGTAGTGTCTTCCAGTGGAGTAGTGTCTTCCAGTGGAGTAGTGTCTTCCAGAGGAGTAGTGTCTTCCAGGAGTAGTGTCTTCCAGGAGTAGTGTCTTCCAAGAGTAGTGTCTTCCAGAGGAGTAGTGTCTTCCAGGAGTTGTGTCTTCCAGGAGTAATGTCTTCCAGGAGTAGTGTCTTCCAGGAGTAGTGTCTTCCAGGAGTAGTGTCTTCCAGAGGAGTAGTGTCTTCCAGGAGTAGTGTCTTCCAGGAGTAGTGTCTTCCAAGAGTAGTGTCTTCCAGAGGAGTAGTGTCTTCCAGAGGAGTAGTGTCTTCCAGGAGTTGTGTCTTCCAGGAGTAGTGTCTTCCAGAGGAGTAGTGTCTTCCAGGAGTAGTGTCTTCCAGGAGTAATGTCTTCCAGAGGAGTAGTGTCTTCCAGGAGTAGTGTCTTCCAGGAGTAGTGTCTTCCAGTGGAGTAGTGTCTTCCAGGAGTAGTGTCTTCCAGGAGTAGTGTCTTCCAGGAGTAGTGTCTACCAGTGGCAAATGGCCCAGAGAGAAAGAGAAGCGTAAGGGGAACACAGGAAGAATTACATCCCTTACTTGGTGGAGCCAAAGCTCCTAGATGTGCGTTGTACCAATGCCTCTCTCGAATCACTACTCAGCTCCACAGCCCCAGTTCGTTGTCAGTGCAGACGCCCACTTCTTCACTCGAATTCGCAGGTAAGAATTCTCGTACAGCAGACACTGGTCCAGTGCGATCACAGCAAACACCCAAGACATGAACACTTGCATAGGGGACCGATCCCTACGGAGAGACATTCTCAGCTCAACTCGCAGCACCAGAACAACACAAAACACTGGGCTTTTAAAGTAAATGACAGCCAATCCCCAGCTACCTGTCTGATTAGCTAACTCGTTGCAGGTGTGCCTGATCACACCAGCCCCACCCCCGACTTGTCCTCTTATCTTCCAACCCATTTTGTGACATATGGTTTACACCTCTTGTATTCTGTCATGTGACAAATAAACTTTGATTTGATTTGAGTTGTACCCTCAGGATAGTCAGGACCCCTAATGGCCATCATATGCCATCACAGAGCTGCCTCAGGGTAGTCTAGTCAGGACCCTTAATGGCCGTCATATGCCACCAATGAGCTGCCTCAGGGTAGTCTGGACCCCTAATGGCCGTCATATGCCACCAAGGAGTTGCTCCAGAATGCAGAAGATCTGATTAAAGTATGGAAGAGCAGCCATTGTTGGTTAGCTTTATTCTGTCATGGATATGATTAGCCAACCTTACTAATGCTATCACTGTATTTTACAACTCACAGATTCTGTCTTCCACAAGACACTCTGGTCGTCAGTGATGCTGTTATCCTGATATAAATATAAAAGTGGAAATAAGATCACTGTCAGGGATCACTGGCTGCTGATGTACAGTATCTCTACAGAATTACATTTTAAATTCTGATTTTGATAATAAAAATATGAATACTAAAACACCCCCGTCTATTCCAAATGAAGCACTAGATTTAATACGCTAAATCAACAATATGTATCAAATTGTGTGAGTTGCTATGAACGTTTAAGGGCAACAGTGTTGACTGCTTACAATATGTTTTTGATCCAGAGCACTTTGTAATAGGGTGGTCTCCATCCCTCCCTCCCTCCCTCGGCCCTCCTCATCCCTCCCTCCAGCCTCCCCTGGCTCTCCCCCAGCCCTTCCCTCCTCTCCCCCTCCTTCCATCCTCCCCCAGCCCTCCATCCCTAGCCACCCTCCCCATCTTTCTCCCAGCCCTCCCTCCCCCACCCCTTCCTCTGTCAAAGGCTCCTAGTCCACAGCCAGGCAGCCTAGACAGCCCCCGCCCACCCCCAGTCCTCCCTCAGCCCACCCCCTCTCCAGGACTCCATCCTGGCCATGTCTCCAGCTCTCAGGCCCAATCAGTCTCCTCCACGGAGTGACAGAACACTACTGTCACACCTGGACTTTTAAACTGGCATTCCATGGCAGAATCTTACATTGTATATTCTATGTTTCTCGTGAAAGCTGGCTGAACAAGGACATGGATAATATTCTAGCTTGTTTACGGTACTGGAACCCCGTGTATATAGCCAAGTTATCATTACTCATTCTGTATTTATTATTACTTTTACGTGTTTTACTTTTCTATTGTTGCTTAATTTTCTTTCTCTCTGCATTGTTGGGAAGGTCCTATAAGTAAGCATTTCACTGTTAGTCTACTCCTGTTGTTTACCAAGCATTTCACTGTTAGTCTACTCCTGTGTTTACCAAGCATTTCACTGTTAGTCTACTCCTGTTGTTTACCAAGCATTTCACTGTTAGTCTACTCCTGTTGTTTACCAAGCATTTCACTGTTAGTCTACTCCTGTTGTTTACCAAGCATTTCACTGTTAGTCTACTCCTGTTGTTTACCAAGCATTTCACTGTTAGTCTACTCCTGTTGTTTACCAAGCATTTCACTGTTAGTCTACTCCTGTGTTTACCAAGCATTTCACTGTTAGTCTACTCCTGTGTTTACCAAGCATTTCACTGTTAGTCTACTCCTGTGTTTACCAAGCATTTCACTGTTAGTCTACTCCTGTTGTTTACCAAGCATTTCACTGTTAGTCTACTCCTGTTGTTTACCAAGCATTTCACTGTTAGTCTACTCCTGTTGTTTACCAAGCATTTCACTGTTAGTCTACTCCTGTGTTTACCAAGCATTTCACTGTTAGTCTACTCCTGTGTTTACCAAGCATTTCACTGTTAGTCTACTCCTGTGTTTACCAAGCATTTCACTGTTAGTCTACTCCTGTGTTTAACAAGCATTTCACTGTTAGTCTACTCCTGTGTTTAACAAGCATTTCACTGTTAGTCTACTCCTGTGTTTAACAAGCATTTCACTGTTAGTCTACTCCTGTGTTTACCAAGCATTTCACTGTTAGTCTACTCCTGTGTTTACCAAGCATTTCACTGTTAGTCTACTCCTGTGTTTACCAAGCATTTCACTGTTAGTCTACTCCTGTGTTTACCAAGCATTTCACTGTTAGTCTACTCCTGTGTTTACCAAGCATTTCACTGTTAGTCTACTCCTGTGTTTACCAAGCATTTCACTGTTAGTCTACTCCTGTGTTTACCAAGCATTTCACTGTTAGTCTACTCCTGTGTTTACCAAGCATTTCACTGTTAGTCTACTCCTGTGTTTACCAAGCATTTCACTGTTAGTCTACTCCTGTGTTTACCAAGCATTTCACTGTTAGTCTACTCCTGTGTTTACCAAGCATTTCACTGTTAGTCTACTCCTGTGTTTACCAAGCATTTCACTGTTAGTCTACTCCTGTGTTTACCAAGCATTTCACTGTTAGTCTACTCATGTGTTTACCAAGCATTTCACTGTTAGTCTACTCCTGTGTTTACCAAGCATTTCACTGTTAGTCTACTCCTGTGTTTACCAAGCATTTCACTGTTAGTCTACTCCTGTGTTTACCAAGCATTTCACTGTTAGTCTACTCCTGTGTTTACCAAGCATTTCACTGTTAGTCTACTCCTGTGTTTACCAAGCATTTCACTGTTAGTCTACTCCTGTGTTTACCAAGCATTTCACTGTTAGTCTACTCCTGTGTTTAACAAGCATTTCACTGTTAGTCTACTCCTGTGTTTAACAAGCATTTCACTGTTAGTCTACTCCTGTGTTTACCAAGCATTTCACTGTTAGTCTACTCCTGTGTTTACCAAGCATTTCACTGTTAGTCTACTCCTGTGTTTACCAAGCATTTCACTGTTAGTCTACTCCTGTGTTTAACAAGCATTTCACTGTTAGTCTACTCCTGTGTTTAACAAGCATTTCACTGTTAGTCTACTCCTGTGTTTAACAAGCATTTCACTGTTAGTCTACTCCTGTGTTTACCAAGCATTTCACTGTTAGTCTACTCCTGTGTTTACCAAGCATTTCACTGTTAGTCTACTCCTGTGTTTACCAAGCATTTCACTGTTAGTCTACTCCTGTGTTTACCAAGCATTTCACTGTTAGTCTACTCCTGTGTTTACCAAGCATTTCACTGTTAGTCTACTCCTGTGTTTACCAAGCATTTCACTGTTAGTCTACTCCTGTGTTTAACAAGCATTTCACTGTTAGTCTACTCCTGTGTTTAACAAGCATTTCACTGTTAGTCTACTCCTGTGTTTACCAAGCATTTCACTGTTAGTCTACTCCTGTTGTTTACCAAGCATTTCACTGTTAGTCTACTCCTGTGTTTACCAAGCATTTCACTGTTAGTCTACTCCTGTGTTTACCAAGCATTTCACTGTTAGTCTACACCCTGTTAAGAACACATTTTGGTTCTATAAGAACACTTTTTGGTTCTATAAGAACACTTTTTGGTTCTTTAAGAACACTTTTTGGTTCTAAAAGAACCCTTTTTTTCTACGAGTGTAGGCTTCAATTGCAGTTCTTGTCCCTCACGGCAGCCATAATAAACTACATCCTCAACTTGGCAAGCAAATATTAATTTTTACGTTTTATTTTTTCTCCGGGTTCAGCTCACTGTCACTAACATTAGTAACAGTCTTTATCGCATCACATTAGCAATGGTTTCTCATTTTTATAATTAATCCAATCCAACACGTATCTTAAATTTGTGTTCTGGATTGGTTTGACAGGCTTATTCAAATTCCTAACGTAAAGCTCAAAGTAAAGCTTCACTGTCATCACCTTGAAGACGACGCGATGCTTGTCTCTCTAACGTTGATGAGAGCAGGATTTTCACACAATAAACGCTTGAACCAAAAACTTGGATGAAATGCAGAGTGAGGTTGTATATAACAGTACACTGACATAGTATATTCACAGTATATTCTCAGTATATTCTCAGTATATTCTCAGTATATTCTCAGTATATTCTCAGTATATTCACAGTATATCCACAGTATATTCACAGTATATTCACAGTATATTCACAGTATATTCACAGTATATTCACAGTAAATGTAACAATATATTCACAGTATATTCACAGTATATTCTCTATATATTCACAGTATATTCACAGTATATTCACAGTATATTCACAGTATATTCACAGTAAATGTAACAATATATTCACAGTATATTCACAGTATATTCTCAGTATATCCACAGCATATTCTCAGTATATTCACAGTATATTCTCAGTATATTCACAGTATATTCTCAGTATATTCACAGTATATTCACAGTAAATTCACAGTATATTCACAGTATATTCTCAGTATATTCACAGTATATTCACAGTAAATTCACAGTATACTCACAGTATATTCACAGTATATTCTCCATATATTCACAGTATATTCACAGTATATTCACAGTATATCCACAGTATATTCACAGTATATTCAAAGTAAATGTAAGAATATATTCACAGTATATTCACAGTATATTCTCAGTATATCCACAGCATATTCTCAGTATATTCACACTATATTCACAGTATATTCACAGTAAATTCACAGTATATTCATAGTATATTCACAGTATATTCACAGTATATTCTCAGTATATTCATAGTATATTCACAGTAAATTCACAGTATATTCACAGTATATTCACAGTATATTCACAGTATATTCTCAGTATATTCACAGTAAATTCACAGTATATTCACAGTATATTCACAGTATATCCACAGTATATCCACAGTATATTCACAGTATATTCACAGTATATTCACAGTAAATGTAACAATATATTCACAGTATATTCACAGTATATTCGCAGTATATTCACAGTATATTCTCAGTATATTCACAGCATATTCACAGTATATTCACAGTATATCCACAGTATATTCACAGTATATTCACAGTAAATGTAACAATATATTCAGAGTATATTCAGAGTATATTCACAGTATATTCACAGCATATTCTCAGTATATTCACAGTATATTCACACTAAATTCACAGTATATTCACAGTATATTCACAGTATATTCACAGTATATTCACAGTACATTCACAGTATATCCACAGTATATTCACAGTATATTCACAGTAAATGTCATACTTTCCAGGTCCATACCCAAAAAGTTCGAACTACTAATTTTGAAAATTACTCTCTCCAGAAATAAGTCTCTCACTGTTGCCGCCTGCTACCGACCTCCCTCAGCTCCCAGCTGTGCCCTGGACACCATTTGTGAATTGATCGCCCCCCATCTAGCTTCAGAGTTTGTTCTGTTAGGTGACCTAAACTGGGATATGCTTAACACCCCGGCAGTCCTACAATCTAAGCTAGATGCCCTCAATCTCACACAAATCATCAAGGAACCCACCAGGTACAACCCTAACTCTGTAAACAAGGGCACCCTCATAGACGTCATCCTGACCAACTGGCCCTCCAAATACACCTCCGCTGTCTTCAACCAGGATCTCAGCGATCACTGCCTCATTGCCTGTATCCGCTACGGAGCCGCAGTCAAACGACCACCCCTCATCACTGTCAAACGCTCCCTAAAACACTTCTGTGAGCAGGCCTTTCTAATCGACCTGGCCCGGGTATCCTGGAAGGACATTGACCTCATCCCGTCAGTTGAGGATGCCTGGTCATTCTTTAAAAGTAACTTCCTCACCATCTTAGATAAGCATGCTCCGTTCAAAAAATGCAGAACTAAAAACAGATACAGCCCTTGGTTCACCCCAGACCTGACTGCCCTCGACCAGCACAAAAACATCCTGTGGCGGACTGCAATAGCATCGAATAGTCCCCGTGATATGCAACTGTTCAGGGAAGTCCGGAACCAATACACGCAGTCAGTCAGGAAAGCTAAGGCCAGCTTCTTCAGGCAGAAGTTTGCATCCTGTAGCTCCAACTCCAAAAAGTTCTGGGACACTGTGAAGTCAATGGAGAACAAGAGCACCTCCTCCCAGCTGCCCACTGCACTGATAAATCCATGATTATCGAAAACTTCAATAAGCATTTCTCAACGGCTGGCCATGCCTTCCGCCTGGCTACTTCAACCTCGGCCAACAGCCCCGCCCCCCCCGCTGCTCCTCGCCCAAGCCTCTCCAGGTTCTCCTTTACCCAAATCCAGATAGCAGATGTTCTGAAAGAGCTGCAAAACCTGGACCCGTACAAATCAGCTGGGCTTGACAATCTGGACCCTCTATTTCTGAAACTATCCGCCACCATTGTCGCAACCCCTATTACCAGCCTGTTCAACCTCTCTTTCATATCGTCTGAGATCCCCAAGGATTGGAAAGCTGCCGCAGTCATCCCCCTCTTCAAAGGGGGAGACACCCTGGACCCAAACTGTTACAGACCTATATCCATCCTGCCCTGCCTATCTAAGGTCTTCGAAAGCCAAGTCAACAAACAGGTCACTGACCATCTCGAATCCCACTGTACCTTCTCCGCTGTGCAATCTGGCTTCCGAGCCGGTCACGGGTGCACCTCAGCCACACTCAAGGTACTAAACGATATCATAACCGCCATCGATAAAAGACAGTACTGTGCAGCCGTCTTCATCGACCTTGCCAAGGCTTTCGACTCTGTCAATCACCATATTCTTATCGGCAGACTCAGTAGCCTCGGTTTTTCGGATGACTGCCTTGCCTGGTTCACCAATTACTTTGCAGACAGAGTTCAGTGTGTCAAATCGGAGGACATGTTGTCCGGTCCTCTGGCAGTCTCTATGGGGGTGCCACAGGGTTCAATTCTCGGGCCGACTCTTTTCTCTGTATACATCAATGATGTTGCTCTTGCTGCGGGCGATTCCCTGATCCACCTCTACGCAGACGACACCATTCTATATACTTTCGGCCCGTCATTGGACACTGTGCTATCTAACCTCCAAACAAGCTTCAATGCCATACAACACTCCTTCCGTGGCCTCCGACTGCTCTTAAACGCTAGTAAAACCAAATGCATGCTTTTCAACCGATCGCTGCCTGCACCCGCATGCCCGCCTAGCATCACCACCCTGGATGGTTCCGACCTAGAATATGTGGACATCTATAAGTACCTAGGTGTCTGGCTAGACTGCAAACTCTCCTTCCAGACTCATATCAAACATCTCCAATCGAAAATCAAATCAAGAGTCGGCTTTCTATTCCGCAACAAAGCCTCCTTCACTCACGCCGCCAAGCTTACCCTAGTAAAACTGACTATCCTACCGATCCTCGACTTCGGCGATGTCATCTACAAAATGGCTTCCAACACTCTACTCAGCAAACTGGATGCAGTCTATCACAGTGCCATCCGTTTTGTCACTAAAGCACCTTATACCACCCACCACTGCGACTTGTATGCTCTAGTCGGCTGGCCCTCGCTACATATTCGTCGCCAGACCCACTGGCTCCAGGTCATCTACAAGTCCATGCTAGGTAAAGCTCCGCCTTATCTCAGCTCACTGGTCACGATGGCAACACCCATTCGTAGCACGCGCTCCAGCAGGTGTATCTCACTGATCATCCCTAAATCCAACACCTCATTTGGCCGCCTTTCGTTCCAGTACTCTGCTGCCTGTGACTGGAACGAATTGCAAAAATCGCTGAAGTTGGAGACTTTTATCTCCCTCACCAACTTCAAACATCAGCTATCTGAGCAGCTAACCGATCGCTGCAGCTGTACATAGTCTATTGGTAAATAGCCCACCCATTTTCACCTACCTCATCCCCATACTGTTTTTATTTATTTATTTTTCTGCTATTTTGCACACCAATATCTCTACCTGTACATGACCATCTGATCATTTATCACTCCAGTGTTAATCTGCAAAATTGTAATTATTCGCCTACCTCATGCCTTTTGCACACATTGTATATAGACTCCCCCTTTGTTTTCTACTGTGTTATTGACTTGTTAATTGTTTACTCCATGTGTAACTCTGTGTTGTCTGCTCATACTGCTATGCTTTATCTTGGCCAGGTCGCAGTTGCAAATGAGAACTTGTTCTCAACTAGCCTACCTGGTTAAATAAAGGTGAAATAAAATTTAAAAAAAAAAAAAAAATGTAACAATATATTCACAGTATATTCACAGTATATTCTCAGTATATTCACAGTATATTCTCAGTATATTCACAGTATATTCACAGTAAATTCACAGTATATTCACAGTATATTCACAGTATATCCACAGTATATTCACAGTATATTCACAGTATATTCACAGTATATTCTCAGTATATTCACAGTATATCCACAGTATATTCACAGTATATCCACAGTATATTCACAGTATATTCACAGTATATCCACAGTATACTGGGGCGGCAGGGTAGCCTAGTGGTTAGAGCGTTGGACTAGTAACCGGAAGGTTGTGAGTTCAAACCCCCGAGCTGACAAGGTACAAATCTGTCGTTCTGCCCCTGAACAGGCAGTTAACCCACTGTTCCCAGGCCGTCATTGAAAATAAGAATTTGTTCTTAACTGACTTGCCTGGTTAAATAAAGGTAAAAAAAAAAAATATCCACAGTATATTCTCAGTATATCCACAGTAAATGTAACAGTATATCCACAGTATATCCACAGTATATTCTCAGTATATCCACAGTAAATGTAACAGTATATCCACAGTATATCCACAGTATATTCACAGTATATTCTCAGTATATTCACAGTATATTCTCAGTATATTCACAGTATATCCACAGTATATTCACAGTATATCCACAGTATATCCACAGTATATTCTCAGTATATTCTCAGTATATTCACAGTATATCCACAGTATATTCACAGTATATCCACAGTATATCCACAGTATATTCTCAGTATATTCACAGTATATCCACAGTATATCCACAGTATATTCTCAGTATATCCACAGTAAATGTAACAGTATATCCGCAGTATATTCTCAGTATATCCACAGTATATTCTCAGTAAATGTAACAATCTTGTTAACTTGTTTTTACTTTTACTTTATACTTTCTTAAAAAAAAAAAACTTTATTCTCTACTTTATTTTATATTGTTTTATTGTGGACATTGTATTTGTATTGTGATTGCTCTAGTTTTGCTGCTTGAATTTGAGAATGAATCGTACCTCACTATATGTACAGTGAGGTACATTGTGAAGGTCTATAATTATATTTATTTAAAGTGAGGTATGTTGTGATGGTCTATATTTATATTAATGTAAAGTGAGGTATGTTGTGTTAGGACTACAGTATACTGTGTGTTAGGACTACAGTATACTGTGGGTTAGGACTACAGTTAGGACTACAGTATACTGTGTGTTAGGACTACAGTTAGGACTACAGTATACTGTGTGTTAGGACTACAGTTAGGACTACAGTTAGGACTACAGTTAGGACTACAGTTAGGACTACAGTATACTGTGTGTTAGGACTACAGTTAGGACTACAGTATACTGTGGGTTAGGACTACAGTTAGGACTACAGTATACTGTGGGTTAGGACTACAGTTAGGACTACAGTATACTGTGGGTTAGGACTACAGTTAGGACTACAGTATACTGTGGGTTAGGACTACAGTTAGGACTACAGTATACTGTGGGTTAGGACTACAGTTAGGACTACAGTATACTGTGTGTTAGGACTACAGTTAGGACTACAGTATACTGTGGGTTAGGACTACAGTATACTGTGGGTTAGGACTACAGTTTACTGTGTGTTAGGACTACAGTATACTGTGTGTTAGGACTACAGTTAGGACTACAGTTAGGACTACAGTATACTGTGTGTTAGGACTACAGTTAGGACTACAGTTAGGCCTACAGTTAGGACTACAGTTAGGACTACAGTATACTGTGTGTTAGGACTACAGTATACTGTGGGTTAGGACTACAGTTAGGACTACAGTATACTGTGTGTTAGGACTACAGTTAGGACTACAGTTAGGACTACAGTTAGGACTACAGTTAGGACTACAGTATACTGTGTGTTAGGACTACAGTTAGGACTACAGTATACTGTGGGTTAGGACTACAGTTAGGACTACAGTATACTGTGGGTTAGGACTACAGTTAGGACTACAGTATACTGTGGGTTAGGACTACAGTTAGGACTACAGTATACTGTGGGTTAGGACTACAGTTAGGACTACAGTATACTGTGGGTTAGGACTACAGTTAGGACTACAGTATACTGTGTGTTAGGACTACAGTTAGGACTACAGTATACTGTGGGTTAGGACTACAGTATACTGTGGGTTAGGACTACAGTTTACTGTGTGTTAGGACTACAGTATACTGTGTGTTAGGACTACAGTTAGGACTACAGTTAGGACTACAGTATACTGTGTGTTAGGACTACAGTTAGGACTACAGTTAGGCCTACAGTTAGGACTACAGTTAGGACTACAGTATACTGTGTGTTAGGACTACAGTTAGGACTACAGTTAGGACTACAGTATACTGTGTGTTAGGACTACAGTTAGGACTACAGTTAGGACTACAGTATACTGTGGGTTAGGACTACAGTTAGGACTACAGTATACTGTGTGTTAGGACTACAGTTAGGACTACAGTTAGGACTACAGTATACTGTGTGTTAGGACTACAGTTAGGACTACAGTTAGGACTACAGTTAGGCCTACAGTTAGGACTACAGTTAGGACTACAGTATACTGTGGGTTAGGACTACAGTTAGGACTACAGTATACTGTGGGTTAGGACTACAGTTAGGACTACAGTATACTGTGGGTTAGGACTACAGTTAGGACTACAGTATACTGTGGGTTAGGACTACAGTTAGGACTACAGTATACTGTGGGTTAGGACTACAGTTAGGACTACAGTATACTGTGGGTTAGGACTACAGTTAGGACTACAGTATACTGTGTGTTAGGACTACAGTTAGGACTACAGTATACTGTAGGTTAGGACTACAGTTAGGACTACAGTTAGGACTACAGTATACTGTGTGTTAGGACTACTGTTAGGACTACAGTATACTGTAGGTTAGGACTACAGTTAGGACTACAGTTAGGACTACAGTTAGGACTACAGTTAGGACTACAGTATACTGTGGGTTAGGACTACAGTTAGGACTACAGTATACTGTGGGTTAGGACTACAGTTAGGACTACAGTATACTGTGGGTTAGGACTACAGTTAGGACTACAGTATACTGTGGGTTAGGACTACAGTTAGGACTACAGTATACTGTGGGTTAGGACTACAGTTAGGACTACAGTATACTGTGGGTTAGGACTACAGTTAGGACTACAGTATACTGTGTGTTAGGACTACAGTTAGGACTACAGTTAGGACTACAGTATACTGTGTGTTAGGACTACAGTTAGGACTACAGTTAGGACTACAGTATACTGTGGGTTAGGACTACAGTTAGGACTACAGTATACTGTGTGTTAGGACTACAGTTAGGACTACAGTTAGGACTACAGTATACTGTGTGTTAGGACTACAGTTAGGACTACAGTTAGGACTACAGTTAGGCCTACAGTTAGGACTACAGTTAGGACTACAGTATACTGTGGGTTAGGACTACAGTTAGGACTACAGTATACTGTGGGTTAGGACTACAGTTAGGACTACAGTATACTGTGGGTTAGGACTACAGTTAGGACTACAGTATACTGTGGGTTAGGACTACAGTTAGGACTACAGTATACTGTGGGTTAGGACTACAGTTAGGACTACAGTATACTGTGGGTTAGGACTACAGTTAGGACTACAGTATACTGTGTGTTAGGACTACAGTTAGGACTACAGTATACTGTAGGTTAGGACTACAGTTAGGACTACAGTTAGGACTACAGTATACTGTGTGTTAGGACTACTGTTAGGACTACAGTATACTGTAGGTTAGGACTACAGTTAGGACTACAGTTAGGACTACAGTTAGGACTACAGTTAGGACTACAGTATACTGTGGGTTAGGACTACAGTTAGGACTACAGTATACTGTGGGTTAGGACTACAGTTAGGACTACAGTATACTGTGGGTTAGGACTACAGTTAGGACTACAGTATACTGTGGGTTAGGACTACAGTTAGGACTACAGTATACTGTGGGTTAGGACTACAGTTAGGACTACAGTATACTGTGGGTTAGGACTACAGTTAGGACTACAGTATACTGTGGGTTAGGACTACAGTTAGGACTACAGTATACTGTGGGTTAGGACTACAGTTAGGACTACAGTATACTGTGGGTTAGGACTACAGTTAGGACTACAGTATACTGTGGGTTAGGACTACAGTTAGGACTACAGTTAGGACTACAGTTTACTGTGTGTTCTCTAGTTTACAATGGGGCAAAAAAGTATTTAGTCAGCCACCAATTGTGCAAGTTCTCCCACTTAAAAAGATGAGAGAGGCCTGTAATTTACACTTCAACTATGACAGACAAAATGAGAAGAAAAAAAATCCAGAAAATCACATTGTAGGATTTTTAATGAATTAATTTGCAAATTATGGTGGAAAATAAGTATTTGGTCACCTACAAACAAGCAAGATTTATGGCTCTTACAGACCTTCTTTAAGAGGCTCCTCTGTCCCTCACTCGTTACCTGTATTAATGGCACCTGTTTGAACTTGTTCCCCACCATATTTGGCATCTTTCACATTCTCTTAAGCCCACCATATCCAATTGTGCGTCACCCCACAGACCGCCGGTTACGACAGAGCCTGGGCGTGAACTCAGAGTCTCTGGTGGCACAGCTGCAGTACAACGCCCTTAACCACTGCGCCACCTGGGAGGCATTGTACCATCTAAACCGCTGTGAAATATATGTTCCATAACTCAAAATATTGTATTTTCAGCTGTTTGAAGCTGGTGGACAAAACCAAATGTAAAAGATGCAAAAACAAAACTTAAGCACAGATAGCATAGAAATAACGCACACGGAATATAGACTTAGACTTGGCTTCAATGACTGACAGATCTATAACTCACAGATATCAGTTCTATAAGAACCCTTTTTGGTTCTATAAGAACACTTTTTGGTTCTATAAGAACACTTTCTGGTTCTTTAAGAACACTTTTTTTCTACGAGTGTAGGCTTCAATTGCAGTTCTTGTCCCTCACGGCAGCCATAATAAACTACATCCTCAACTTGGCAAGCAAATATGAATTTTTACGTTTGATTTTTTCTCCGGGTTCAGCTCACTGTCACTAACATTAGTAACAGTCTTTATCGCCTCACATGTCAGGTCACCATGTCAACCCTTTCCCTGACGTGCCCCCCACCAAGACATTTTTGGGGCTGCCTCTCGGGCTTCCAACCGCGCTGCCGTGCTGCCTCCTCATACCACCGCCTCTCGGCTTTCGCTGCCTCCAGCTCTGCCTTGGGGCGGCGATACTCTCCAGCCTGTCTCCAGGGTCCCTTGCTTTCCAGGATCTCCTCCCATGTCCAGGAGTCTGGATATCGCTGCTGCTGCCCGTTACCATGCTGCTTGGTCCGGTTGTGGTGGGTGATTCTGTAACGATTGTCCTCCTCCTCCTGTTGTAGGAAGGATCGGAGGACCAATGTGCAGTGTGGTAAGTGTCCTTTTTAATATATAAAACTGAACACTACAAAAATACAAAATAACAACGTGAATGAACAAACGAAAAGCGAAACAGTCCCCTATGGTACAAACACAGACACAGGAAACAATCACCCACCACTCAAAAGTGAAACCAGGCTACCTAAGTATGGTTCTCAATCAGGGACAACGAATGACAGCTGCTTCTGATTGAGAACCACACCAGGCCCAACACAGAAACTCCAAATCATAGAAAAAAGAACATAGACAACTCACCAAACTCACGCCCTGACCATACTAAACAAAGACATAACAAAATAACTAAGGTCAGAACGTGACATCTCTTTTTTGTGTGCTCCAGTGAAACGGTGTCTAGATGGAATTTGTTTTTGTGGTTCTGGCAACTGGACCTTTTTTGGGAACACCATTATTTTTGTCTTACTGAGATTTACTGTCAGGGCCCAGGTCTGTCAGGGCCC
>NC_048569.1:1040000-1102500 GCF_013265735.2 Oncorhynchus mykiss | reverse complement strand
CACAGTATATTGGGCCATACGCTGGGCTATACAATATATCACAGTATATTGGGCCATTCGATGGGCCATACAATATTTCACAGTAAATTGGGCCATACAATATATCACAGTATATTGGGCCATACGCTGGGCCATACAATATAACACAGTATATATATTGGGTCATACGCTGGGCTATACAATATATCACAGTATATTGGGCCATACACTGGGCCATACAATATTTCACAGTATATTGGGCCATACAATATATCACAGTATATTGGGCCATACGCTGGGCCATACAATATATCACAGTATATTTGGCCACGCTGGGCTATACAATATATCACAGTATATTGGGCCATACGCTGGGCCATACAATATGTCACAGTATATTGGGCCATACGCTGGGCCATACAATATATCACAGTATATTGGGCCATACGCTGGGCCATACAATATATCACAGTATATTGGGCCATACAATATATCACAGTATATTGGGCCATACGCTGGCCCATACAATATATCACAGTATATTTGGCACCAGAAATGTAGTATTTTGCATTCCACTGAATTTCAACTAGCATTATGAATGTATTGGGCTTAAAAAAAAATGTCTTTCAACCTTGGATCTCGCCACCCTCTCAACTATCACACATGTGGTGAGGGATTATGAAACAACCTCTAACACTAGGTTACAGACAGAAAAAGGAATGGGTCATACCAACATGATCTCAGACGCTGGGCCATACAGTATGAGTTTGTGAATGTTTTCTGCTGATGTCTTTGCCCTAGTTCTAGGGGCTTGTGTTTCAGTGTAATGTCCCACAAGATTCAACCCCATCCCACAGCCCCAGACCCAGACCCAGACCCACCAGACATAGCCCCAACCCCAACCCACAGCCCCAACCCCATCCCACAGCCCCAGTCCAGCCCCACCAGACATAGCCCCAACCCCAACCCACAGCCCCAACCCCATCCCACAGCCCCAGTCCAGCCCCAGCAGACATAGCCCCAACCCCATCCTACAGCCCCAGACACAGTCCAGCCCCACCAGACATAGCCCCACCCCCATCCCACAGCCCCAGACCCAGCCCCACCAGACATAGCCCCACCCCCATCCCACAGACCCAGACCCAGTCCAGCCCCACCCCCACCCAGAATCTGCCCAACAATTACAAGCCACAGGGTCTGACAACTTGGATGGAAAGTTACTGAGGATAAAAGCGGACGATATTACCACTCATATTTGCCATATCTTCAATTGAAGCCTACTACAAAGTGGATGCCCTAAAGGTCTGGAGGGAAGCAGAAGTTATTCCCCCTACCTAAGAAGAGTAAAGCCCCCTTTACTGCCTCAAATAGCCGACCAATCAACCTGTTACCAACCTTTAGGAAACTTTTGTGGATAGTTATAGTGCCTCACATCACATTATGGAACAGCGGGAATGTGAAGCAACACAAATGTAGACACATGTATACAAAAACACGATAACATCTATACATACATGTACACATGGATTTCATCTTATAGATATGTGGGAGTAGAGTAGAGTCCTGAGGGCACACACTTAATATGTTGTGAAATCTGTTATGAATGTTTTTAATATTGTATAAGTGCCTTAATTTAAACTTTATTTAACTAGGCAAGTCAGTTAAGAACAAATTATTATTTATAGTGACAGCCTACCGGGAAACAGTGGGTTAACTGCCTTGTTCAGGGACAGAACGACAGATTTTTACCTTGTCAACTCGGAGATGCGCTCCAGCAACCTTTCGGTTACTGGCCCAATGCTCTAACCACTAGGCAACCTGTCGCCCCTCCACTCTAACCACTAGGCAACCTGTCACCCCTCCACTCTAACCACTAGGCTACCTGCCTCCCATCCACTCTAACCACTAGGCTACCTGCCTCCCCTCCACTCTAACCACTATGCCACCTGCCGCCCCTCCACTCTAACCACTAGGCTACCTGCCTCCACTCCACTCTAACCACTATGCTACCTGCCTCCCCTCCACTCTAACCACTAGGCTACCTGCCTCCACTCCACTCTAACCACTATGCTACCTGCCGCCCCTCCACTCTAACCACTAGGCTACCTGCCTCCACTCCACTCTAACCACTATGCTACCTGCCTCCCCTCCACTCTAACCACTAGGCTACCTGCCTCCACTCCACTCTAACCACTATGCTACCTGCCTCCCCTCCACTCTAACCACTAGGCTACCTGCCTCCACTCCACTCTAACCACTAGGCTACCTGCCTCCACTCCACTCTAACCACTATGCTACCTGCCTCCCCTCCACTCTAACCACTAGGCTACCTGCCTCCACTCCACTCTAACCACTATGCTACCTGCCTCCCCTCCACTCTAACCACTAGGCTACCTGCCTCCACTCCACTCTAACCACTAGGCTACCTGCCTCCACTCCACTCTAACCACTAGGCTACCTGCCTCCCCTCCACTCTAACCACTAGGCTACCTGCCTCCACTCCACTCTAACCACTAGGCTACCTGCCTCCCCTCCACTCTAACCACTAGGCTACCTGCCTCCACTCCACTCTAACCACTAGGCTACCTGCCTCCACTCCACTCTAACCACTAGGCTACCTGCCTCCCCTCCACTCTAACCACTAGGCTACCTGCCTCCACTCCACTCTAACCACTAGGCTACCTGCCTCCCCTCCACTCTAACCACTAGGCTACCTGCCTCCACTCCACTCTAACCACTAGGCTACCTGCCTCCCCTCCACTCTAACCACTATGCTACCTGCCGCCCCTCCACTCTAACCACTAGGCTACCTACCACCTCTACACTCTAACCACTAGGCTACCTGCCGCCCCTCCACTCTAACCACTAGGCTACCTGCTTCCTCTACACTCTAACCACTAGGCTACCTGCCTCCACTCCACTCTAACCACTAGGCTACCTACCACCTCTACACTCTAACCACTAGGCTACCTGCCGCCCCTCCACTCTAACCACTAGGCTACCTGCCTCCTCTACACTCTAACCACTAGGCTACCTGCCTCCCCTCCACTCTAACCACTAGGCTACCTGCCTCCACTCCACTCTAACCACTAGGCTACCTGCCTCCCCTCCACTCTAACCACTAGGCTACCTGCCTCCACTCCACTCTAACCACTAGGCTACCTGCCTCCCCTCCACTCTAACCACTATGCTACCTGCCGCCCCTCCACTCTAACCACTAGGCTACCTACCACCTCTACACTCTAACCACTAGGCTACCTGCCGCCCCTCCACTCTAACCACTAGGCTACCTGCCTCCCCTCCACTCTAACCACTAGGCTACCTGCCTCCTCTCCACTCTAACCACTAGGCTACCTGCCTCCCCTCCACTCTAACCACTAGGCTACCTGCCTCCTCTCCACTCTAACCACTAGGCTACCTGCCTCCCCTCCACTCTAACCACTAGACTACCTGCCTCCTCTCCACTCTAACCACTAGACTACCTGCCTCCTCTCCACTCTAACCACTAGGCTACCTGCCTCCCCTCCACTCTAACCACTAGGCTACCTGCCTCCCCTCCACTCTAACCACTAGGCTACCTGCCTCCCCTCCACTCTAACCACTAGGCTACCTGCCTCCAAGCACGAGCATTTCACTACAATCGCAATAACATCTGCTAGCCATGTGAATGTAACCAATAAAATTTGATTTGATTTGATGGTAGGCATGTGTGATGCTTCCATGCGCTTTTGCCCAACAGCATATGCTGCTTTAGGTAGATGTCTGACAATACCTTTTGCTCAAGGACTTTAACCTTCCCTATGGATTCCAGTTGAAAACCCACGAGAGGCTCATTGTACCACGCGTTCTGACACTTGACAATAGAAGCAAGTTTGCCATGAACAATGATCCTTAGAAGTATTTCTACAAAGTCCGGTTGTCCTCCAGTTGACCCGTGGGCCAAGCTCCTTCCGACAGAGTAGTTGGTACCATTGCAGGAAATTGTGTTCGCCAACTGAACAGGAAATGTCCGTCACACTACTTCCTTTATGTCATCCTTGAAGACGTGTAAAAACCACTGTGCTTTGTGACAGAGAGGGCAGGTTTGACAACATCGGTGCCATAGACACAGTGAAATGTTTCGAAAGACGTTGGTCATTCGAACAATTAGCTTTGAAAAACAAAGCTGTGTTTAGCTTCGAAGCGCACAGAGCTATAAGGGGTATAAATGCATTTATCAGTTGTGGGTAGTGTTTTAAATAAATGATGCTTCGGTATAAAATGATGCTTCCCTTTCCTGAGGGAAAACCTCCAAGAATCTATGCCTGTGCTCAGATATCTTTGTGGCAAGGTACCAAATAGGCTCCTCTGTGTGAAGTGGGGCAACCATAAGCTCAACAATATCTTTGTGGTGCAATATTATCTGCCATGATGGTTCACCTACAGACATATATTTTTTGTTCCGGTTATGAATGGAAGCAGACGGAAGAAGCACCAGTTTTCATGAGTGTTTCCTTCCAGGCTCCGTTTTATCATTCCACTAATATGGGAACTGATTGATTAGATTGTTAAATTCCAACAGAGTAAAATATTTATTATTGATTTAAAAAACAAACGATGCACAATACCAACTCCAGTAATGAAGCACATCTGGTAAATAGCCAGACAGCACATTCAACATATTTCAGATTTTTAGTCAACACGAACTGCTTTTTCACACCATGACAATGTGTTAAAGTGGGATTTTCCACTTTAATTGATTGAACATGTCCAGAATGATGCTGTTCTGGAACGCTTCAGGTCTTACTTCCTTTATCCGGAGCTCAGGAAGCAAACAGAACCTGCAGATATTATCTATTATTTGTTACCTTTATTTAACTAGGCAAGTCAGTTAAGAACAAATTCTTATTTACAATGACGGCCTACCCCCGGCCAAACCCTAACCAGGACGGCGCTGCCCTATGGGACTCCCAATCACGGCCAGTTGTGATACAGCTTGGAATCAAACCAGGGTCTGTAGTGAACACCCCCAGCACTGAGATGCAGTGCCTTAGACCGTTGCACGATTCGGGAGCACTTATATGTATGTGATGCACTAAAACTATCCACAAATCCACCAATGAAGTGGGCACCTTTAAATGATCTGCTGCAACTCTAATTATCGTTGGTACTATCTTTGGTAACCTTGACACAAATATAGTAATGTAAAGGCTCTTTCCCAGCACAGGAATAAAAAGGTATTCTTCCTCCAATTGTGTAAGGTCCTTTAAAAAGTGTCTCTCTAAAAACCTTCCCATATCCATATTTCTTCACATCAACAGTCTTGCAGAGAACAGACTGAGTGAATCGACGTCAGTGTAGACCTACATTGTGAGAGCACATTCTCCAACACCCAATACAATGAAGTTATTTTGGGCTTATTCTCTTTTTGTGCGGGATGTTCTAAAGGAGATTGTACACTTCAAAGTCATCAATATGTTTATGCCTCAGCCTGTAGTGCTTCAGAGGGTCCGTTTTGTTGGGAAAAGACAAAAGTCCCAGGTCTTACATCTCATATGAGCCTACAGGAGGGAGGACATTTTGACCGTCAAATATGGGGCATGCCACTATTTAAAAAAATATATTAAAAAAAGACCTGCCTAAGCAAAAATGTATTGTGTAAAAGACCATAATATATTGTTAATGTTGCCCTAACTACAGTGACAGACTGACATCTCTGAATTCAGGATAACATGGACAGATGGAAGCTCACAGCAACGTCCTTGAATGGGTCATCACCCGGTGAAGAAATGTTTTGATTAAAATCAAAAAGAATGTCAGGACAGCGAAATGCTCAGTTAGCTAGATAGTTAGTTAAAATAGTTTCTGATTCATGCTCTACTAATATTATTAGTAATAGTTAACTAGTTGCTGGAGTTGTCACTTCCCTGTGTTTCTCTAAGTGTCTTGGTAGAGTGGTCACTTCCCTGTGTTTCTCTAAGTGTCTTGGTGGAGTGGTCTCTTCCCCGTGTTTCTCTAAGTGTCTTGGTGGAGTGGTCTCTTCCATGTGTTTCTCTAAGTGCCTTGGTAGAGTGGTCTCCGCTGTGTTTCTTTAAGTGTCTTGGTAGAGTGGTCACTTCCCTGTGTTTCTCTACGTGCCTTGGTAGAGTGGTCTCTTCCCTGTGTTTCTCTAAGTGTCTTGGTAGAGTGGTCTCTTCCCTGTGTTTCTCTAAGTGTCTTGGTAGAGTGGTCTCTTCCCTGTGTTTCTCTAAGTGTCTTGGTAGAGTGGTCTCTTCCCTGTGTTTCTCTAAGTGTCTTGGTAGAGTGGTCACTTCCCTGTGTTTCTCTAAGTGCCTTGGTGGAGTGGTCACTTCCCTGTGTTTCTCTAAGTGTCTTGGTGGAGTGGTCACTTCCCTGTGTTTCTCTAAGTGTCTTGGTGGAGTGGTCTCTTCCCCGTGCTTCTCTAAGTGTCTTGGTGGAGTGGTCTCCGCTGTGTTTCTTTAAGTGTCTTGGTAGAGTGGTCACTTCCCTGTGTTTCTCTACGTGCCTTGGTAGAGTGGTCTCTTCCCTGTGTTTCTCTAAGTGTCTTGGTAGAGTGGTCTCTTCCCTGTGTTTCTCTAAGTGTCTTGGTGGAGTGGTCACTTCCCTGTGTTTCTCTAAGTGCCTTGGTAGAGTGGTCTCCGCTGTGTTTCTCTAAGTGTCTTGGTAGAGTGGTCACTTCCCTGTGTTTCTCTACGTGCCTTGGTAGAGTGGTCTCTTCCCTGTGTTTCTCTAAGTGTCTTGGTAGAGTGGTCTCTTCCCTGTGTTTCTCTAAGTGTCTTGGTAGAGTGGTCACTTCCCTGTGTTTCTCTAAGTGCCTTGGTGGAGTGGTCACTTCCCTGTGTTTCTCTAAGTGTCTTGGTGGAGTGGTCACTTCCCTGTGTTTCTCTAAGTGTCTTGGTAGAGTGGTCTCTGCTGTGTTTCTCTAAGTGTCTTGGTAGAGTGGTCTCTGCTTTGTTTCTCTAAGTGTCTTGGTAGAGTGGTCTCTGCTGTTTTTCTCTAAGTGTCTTGGTAGAGTGGTCTCTTCCCTGTGTTTCTCTAAGTGTCTTGGTAGACTGGTCTCTTCCCTGTGTTTCTCTAAGTGTCTTGGTAGAGTGGTCTCTTCCCTGTGTTTCTCTAAGTGTCTTGGTAGAGTGGTCTCTTCCCTGTGTTTCTCTAAGTGTCTTGGTGGAGTGGTCTCTTCCCTGTGTTTCTCTAAGTGCCTTGGTAGAGTGGTCTCCGCTGTGTTTCTCTAAGTGTCTTGGTAGAGTGGTCACTTCCCTGTGTTTCTCTACGTGCCTTGGTAGAGTGGTCACTTCCCTGTGTTTCTCTAAGTGTCTTGGTAGAGTGGTCACTTCCCTGTGTTTCTCTAAGTGTCTTGGTGGAGTGGTCTCTTCCCTGTGTTTCTCTAAGTGTCTTGGTGGAGTGGTCTCTTCCCTGTGTTTCTCTAAGTGCCTTGGTAGAGTGGTCTCCGCTGTCTTTCTCTAAGTGTCTTGGTAGAGTGGTCACTTCCCTGTGTTGCTCTACGTGCCTTGGTAGAGTGGTCTCTTCCCTGTGTTTCTCTAAGTGTCTTGGTAGAGTGGTCTCTTCCCTGTGTTTCTCTAAGTGTCTTGGTAGAGCGGTCACTTCCCTGTGTTTCTCTAAGTGCCTTGGTGGAGTGGTCACTTCCCTGTGTTTCTCTAAGTGTCTTGGTGGAGTGGTCACTTCCCTGTGTTTCTCTAAGTGTCTTGGTAGAGTGGCCTCTGCTGTGTTTCTCTAAGTGTCTTGGTAGAGTGGTTTCTGCTGTGTTTCTCTAAGTGTCTTGGTGGAGTGGTCTCTGCTGTTTTTCTCTAAGTGTCTTGGTAGAGTGGTCTCTTCCCTGTGTTTCTCTAAGTGTTTTGGTAGAGTGGTCTCTTCCCTGTGTTTCTCTAAGTGTCTTGGTAGAGTGGTCTCTTCCCTGTGTTTCTCTAAGTGTCTTGGTAGAGTGGTCTCTTCCCTGTGTTTCTCTAAGTGTCTTGGTAGAGTGGTCTCTTCCCTGTGTTTCTCTAAGTGTCTTGGTAGAGTGGTCTCTTCCCTGTGTTTCTCTAAGTGTCTTGGTGGAGTGGTCTCTTCCCTGTGTTTCTCTAAGTGCCTTGGTAGAGTGGTCTCCGCAGTGTTTCTCTAAGTGTCTTGGGAGAGTGGTCACTTCCCTGTGTTTCTCTACGTGCCTTGGTAGAGTGGTCACTTCCCTGTGTTTCTCTAAGTGCCTTGGTAGAGTGGTCTCCGCTGTATTTCTCTAAGTGTCTTGGTAGAGTGGTCACTTCCCTGTGTTTCTCTACGTGCCTTGGTAGAGTGGTCACTTCCCTGTGTTTCTCTAAGTGTCTTGGTGGAGTCGTCTCCTTGTGGTCTTTCTCTAAGTGCCTTGGTGGAGTGGTCTCTGCTGTGTTTCTCTAAGTGTCTTGGTAGAGTGGTCTCTTCCCTGTGTTTCTCTATGTGTCTTGGTGGAGTGGTCTCTTCCCTGTGTTTCTCTAAGTGTCTTGGTGGAGTGGTCTCTGCTGTGTTTCTCTAAGTGTCTTGGTAGAATAGTCTCTTCTCTGTGTTTCTCTAAGTGTCTTGGTAGAGTGGTCTCTTCCCTGTGTTTCTCTAAGTGTCTTGGTAGAGTGGTCTCTTCCCTGTGTTTCTCTAAGTGTCTTGGTGGAGTGGTCTCTGCTGTGTTTCTCTAAGTGTCTTGGTAGAGTGGTCTCTGCTGTGTTTCTCTAAGTGTCTTGGTAGAGTGGTCTCTACGCTGTGTTTCTCTAAGTGTCTTGGTAGAGTGGTCACTTCCCTGTGTTTCTCTAAGTGTCTTGGTAGAGTGGTCTCTTCCCTGTGTTTCTCTAAGTGTCTTGGTGGAGTGGTCACTTCCCTGTGTTTCTCTAAGTGTCTTGGTAGAGTGGTCTCTGCTGTGTTTCTCTAAGTGTCTTGGTGGAGTGGTCACTTCCCTGTGTTTCTCTAAGTGTCTTGGTGGAGTGGTCTCCGCTGTGTTTCTCTAAGTGTCTTGGTGGAGTGGTCTCTGCTGTGTTTCTCTAAGTGTCTTGGTGGAGTGGTCACTTCCCTGTGTTTCTCTAAGTGTCTTGGTGGAGTGGTCTCCGCTGTGTTTCTCTAAGTGTCTTGGTAGAGTGGTCTCTGCTGTGTTTCTCTAAGTGTCTTGGTGGAGTCGTCTCCTTGTGGTCTTTCTCTACGTACCTTGGTGGAGTGGTCTCTTCCCTGTGTTTCTCTAAGTGTCTTGGTAGAGTGGTCTCTTCCCTGTGTTTCTCTAAGTGTCTTGGTGGAGTAGTCTCTGCTGTGTTTCTCTATGTGTCTTGGTAGAGTGGTCTCTTCCCTGTGTTTCTCTAAGTGTCTTGGTGGAGTGGTCTCTTCCCTGTGTTTCTCTAAGTGTCTTGGTAGAATAGTCTCTTCTCTGTGTTTCTCTAAGTGTCTTGGTAGAGTGGCCTCTTCCCTGTGTTTCTCTAAGTGTCTTGGTAGAGTGGTCTCTTCCCTGTGTTTCTCTAAGTGTCTTGGTGGAGTGGTCTCTGCTGTGTTTCTCTAAGTGTCTTGGTAGAGTGGTCTCTGCTGTGTTTCTCTAAGTGTCTTGGTAGAGTGGTCTCTGCTGTGTTTCTCTAAGTGTCTTGGTGGAGTGGTCTCTTTGTGGTATTTCTCTAACTGTCAACAGAAGATCAATGAGACAGTACTGTATATCAGGAACAACTTAAGAATTTGGATATCCAAACTTGTTTTTAGAGAGGTTTGTTAATTTGTGACGCGGCTTTTCTACAACATTAATAATTATATCCGACGAATGTGGTCTCCTCTAAATATTGCATCTGTAATACAATGTAGAAATATAGTCTATAAAGTATGACATTATAAGATATTACAAATCTGTATTACGTTGCCACAAAATGGTCTAAGAAAACTGTTGAGGGGCTTTAAAAGTCAGACAATGGATTTTTCCATTGCATCAGATTTACATGACATTTACTTATGGTAATTAAGAATAAATACATATAGTACATACTGTGGCTGTTGGTACTTTATATTGGCACATGGCTTTATATTGGGGTCCTACTGTACCTGGCACCTCTCTCTCTCTCTCTCTCTCTCTCTCTCTCTCTCTCTCTCTCTCTCTCTCTCTCTCTCTCTCTCTCTCTCTCTCTCTCTCTCTCTCTCTCTCTCTGTCTCTCTCTCTCTCTCTCTCTCAATTCAATTCAATTCAATTCAATTCAAGAGGCTTTGTTGGCATGGGAAACATGTGTTAACATTGCCAAAGCAAGTGAGGTAGATAATATATAAAGTGAATATATAAAGTGAAATAAACAATAAAGATTAACAGTAAACATTACACATACAGACATTTCAAAACAATAAAGACAATCCAAATGTCATATTATATATATACAGTGTACAAATGGTTAAAGGACACAAGATAAAATAAATAAGTATAAATATGGGTAATCTCTCTCTCTCTCTCTCTCTCTCTCTCTCTCTCTCTCCTCTTTCCTCTCTCTCTCTCTCTCTCTCTCTCTCTCTCTCTCTCTCTCTCTCTCTCTCTCTCTCTCTCTCCCTCTCTCTCTCTCTCTCTCACTCTCTCTCTCTCTCCCCCCTCTCCCTTCTCTCCTCTCTCTCTCTCTCTCTTTCTCCCTCTCTCCGCTCTCTCTTTCTCTCTCTGTCTCTCCTCTCTCTCTCTCTCGCTCTTTCTGTCTCTCTCGCTCTCTTTTCCTTTATTTTCTTTTTCTTTTTCTCTCTCTGTCGACAAGTTCCCTGGAAATGGAACACACTGAGCATCTAAATTGAAGCTGGTGAAGAAAAAAAATAATTTGCAAGGAAAAAATACAAAGCCCACTCTCTCTCTCTCTCTCTCTCTCTCTCTCTGGCCTTCACTTCAAAGTGCTCCATGGTCTAAGAAGGAGAATGAGAAAAGGGTTTTGATAGCAGCTATTGCAGGTTGTCTGTCCTAAATGAATACTCAGTGGTTATGTGTAGGAGAGTGTTTTCACCACGGTTAGAGAGAGAAAGTCCACTATCTGAGCTTCAAGTGATGAACCTGGAGAGTCAGGGACCCCTTTAGTTGTTTTATAATTTGGGCTCCAAACACAGGGCTCCCAACACAGGGCTCCCAACACAGAGCTCCCAACACAGGGCTCCCAACACAGGGCTCCCAACACAGGGCTCCCAACACAGAGCTCCCAACACAGGGCTCCCAACACAGGGCTCCCAACACAGGGCTCCCAACACAGGGCTCCCAACACAGGGCTCCCAACACAGAGCTCCCAACACAGGGCTCCCAACACAGAGCTCCCAACACAGAGCTCCCAACACAGGGCTCCCAACACAGAGCTCCCAACACAGAGCTCCCAACACAGGGCTCCCAACACAGAGCTCCCAACACAGAGCTCCCAACACAGGGCTCCCAACACAGAGCTCCCAACACAGGGCTCCCAACACAGAGCTCCCAACACAGGGCTCCCAACACAGGGCTCCCAACACAGGGCTCCCAACACAGGGCTCCCAACACAGGGCTCCCAACACAGAGCTCCCAACACAGGGCTCCCAACACAGGGCTCCCAACACAGGGCTCCCAACACAGGGCTCCCAACACAGGGCTCCCAACACAGGGCTCCCAACACAGGGCTCCTAACACAGGGCTCCCAACACAGGGCTCCTAACACAGGGCTCCCAACATGAATAACTAGATTTTAGACTAGTTAGGTATTCAGACATAACCCTGTCATTAAATAATGATGTATCCTACCAAGGGGACATTAAAAACGGTAATATCTTATGTTTCACCGAGTCGTGGCTGAACGACGACATTAAGAACATACAGCTGGTAGGTTATACACTCTATCGGCAGGACAGAACAGCAGCTTCTGGTAAGACAAGGGGCGGGGGCCTATGCATGTATGTAAACAACAGCCGGTGCACGATATCTAAGGAAGTCTCAAGGTTTTGCTTGTCTGAGGTAGAGTATCTCATGATAAGCTGTAGACCACACCATCTACCTAAAGAGTTTCCATCTGTATATTTCGTAGCTGTCTACATACCACCACAGACCGACGCTGGCAGTCCACATCACCAACAAACTAACATGGTCCAAGCCCACCAAGACAGTCGTGAAGAGGGCACGACAAAACCTATTTCCACTCAGGAGACTGAAAAGATTTGGCATGGGTCCTCAGATCCTCAAAAGATTTTACAGCTGCACCATAGAGAGCATCCTGACGGGTTGCATCACCGCCTGTTATGGCAACGTCTCAGCCTCCGACCGCAAGGCACTACAGAGGGTGGTGCGTACGGCCCAGTACAAGCTTCCTGCCATCAAAGACCTCTATACCAGGCGGTGTCAGAGGAAGGCCCTAAAAATTGTCAGAGACAAATAAACTATTATTTGTATTAATTTATATTTTTTATGTCACCTTTATATAACCAGGTAGGCTAGTTGAGGCTCTGTACCGGTGCAGTGATCTGTGAGCAGCTCTGACAGCTGGTGCTTAAAGTTAGCGAGGGAGATTTGAGTCTCCAGCTTCAGTGATTTTTGCAATTCGTTCCAGTCATTGGCAGCAGAGAACTGGAAGGAAAGGCGGCCAAAGGAGGTGTTGGCTTTGGGGATGACCAGTGAAATATACCTGCTGGAGCGCGTGCTACGGGTGGGTGTTGCTATAGTGACCAGTGAGCTGAGATAAGATGGGGCTTTATCTAGCAGAGACTTATAGATGACCTGGAGCCAGTGGGTTTGGCTATGAATATGAAGCGAGGGCCAGCCAACAAGAGCATACAAGTCACAGTGGTGGGTAGTATATGGGGCTTTGGTGACAAAACGGACGGCACTGTGGTAGACTACATCCAGTTTGCTGAGTAGAGTGTTGGAGGTTATTTTGTAAATGACATCGCGAGGACCGGTAGGATAGTCAGTTTTTCTAGGGTATGTTTGGCAGCATGAGTGAAGGATGCTTTTTTGCGAAATAGGAAGCCGATTCTAGATTTAATTTTGCATTGGAGATGCTTAATGTGAGTCTGGAAGGAGAGTTTACAATCTAACAAGACATCTAGGTATTTGTAGTTGTCCACATATTCTAAGTCAGAGCTGTCCAGAGTGATGTTGGACGGGCGGGCAGGTGCGGGCAGCAATCGGTTGAAGAGCATGCATTTAGTTTTACTTGCATTTAAGAGCAGTTGGAGGCCACGGAAGGAGAGTTGTATGGCATTGAAGCTTGCCTGGAGGGTTGTTAACACAGTGTCCAAAGAAGGGCCAGAAGTATACAGAATGGTGTCATCTGCATAGAGGTGGATCAGAGACTCACCAGCAGCAGGAGCGACATCATTGATATATACAGAGAAAAGAGTTGGCCCAAGAATGTAACCCTGTGGCTCCCCCATAGAGACTGCAAGGGACAACAGGCCCTCCGATTTGACACACTGAACTGGTGTTCAGGAAAGGCAGTCATTTGAGAAACCATGGCTGTTGAGTCAGCTGATAAGAACGTGGTGACTGACAGAGTTGAGAGCCTTGACCAGGTCGACGAATACAGCTGCACAGTAATGTCTCTTATCGATGGAGGTTATGATATCGTTTAGTTTTTATTTTCTGAGGTCTTGGCTGATATCTTTTGATATCAGAGCCTTAAAGGAGAGGTGTATAAATCATCTGTCATAGAGTTAGTATAGAGCATTAAAGGTGAGGTGTATAAATCATCTGTCATAGAAGTTAGTCTGGAGCCTTAAAGGAGAGGTGTATAAATCATCTGTCATAGAAGTTAGTCTGGAGCCTTAAAGGAGAGGTGTATAAATCATCTGTCATAGAGATAGCCTGGAGCCTTAAAGGTGAGGTGTATAAATCATCTGTTATAGAGTTAGCCTGGAGCCTTAAAGGAGAGGTGTATAAATCATCTGTCATAGAGATAGCCTGGAGCCTTAAAGGTGAGGTGTATAAATCATCTGTCATGGAGATAGCCTGGAGCCTTAAAGGTGAGGTGTATAAATCATCTGTCATAGAAGTTAGTCTGGAGCCTTAAAGGTGAGGTGTATAAATCATATGTCATTGAGTTAGCCTGGAGCCTTAAAGGTGAGGTGTACAAATCATCTGTCATAGAGTTAGTCTGGAGCCTTAAAGGAGCGGTATATAAATCATCTGTCATTGAGTTAGCCTGGAGCCTTAAAGGAGCGGTATATAAATTGGACTTGACATGGATCTTATGATGCCATGGAGAATCAGGAAGAGAGAGGGCACCACCCATGTATGTCAAAGTCACAGGGTGGGTGACATAGTGACATGATCCTTCAAAACAGTGACACAGTGACAAGATGATGAGCATCCCAGTCAGATTCTCCACACTGTCTGCCCTGTCTGTCTGTGGTTTAAGATAACATTAGTTCACCACGCTGTCTGAGAGAGAGAGAGAGAGAGAGAGAGAGAGGGGCAAAGCGAGAGAGAGACGCAGAGAGAAAGAGGCAGAGAGAGTCAGAGAGAGAGTGAGAGGGAGGCAAAGAGAGAGAAATAGAGGCAGAGAGAGAGAGAGAGAAACAGAGAAAGAAAGGCAGAGAGAGAGGCAGAGAAAGAGAGGCAGAGAGAAAGAGGCAGAGAGAGAGAGAAGCAGAGAGAGAGAGGCAGAGAGAGAGGCAGAGAGAGAGAAGCAGAAAGAAAGAGAAGCAGAGTGGGAGAGAGAGAGAGCGAGAGAGAGAGAGAGAGGCAGAGAGAGAGAAGCAGAGAGAGAGAGAGAGAGAGAGGCAGAGAGAGAGAGAAGCAGAGAGAGAGACAGGCAGAGAGAGAGAGAGAGAGAGAGAGAGGCAGAGAGAGAGAAGCAGAGAGAGAGACAGGCAGAGAGAGAGAGGCAGAGAGAGAGAGAGAGAGAGGCAGAGTGAGAAGCAGAGAGAGAGAGAGAGAGGCAGAGAGAGAGAGAGAGAGAGGCAAAGAGAGGCAGAGAGAGGCAGAGAGAGAGAGAGAGAGAGGCAGAGAGAGGCAGAGAGGCAGAGAGAGAGAGAGATAGGCAGAGAGAGAGAGAGAGAGAGAGGCAAAGAGAGGCAGAGAGAGGCAGAGAGAGAGAGAGAGAGAGGCAGAGAGAGGCAGAGAGGCAGAGAGAGAGAGAGATAGGCAGAGAGAGAGGCAGAGAGAGAGAGGCAGAGAGAGAGAGAGAGAGAGAGGCAGAGAGAGAGAGGCAGAGAGAGAGAGAGAGGCAGAGAGAGAGAGAGAGAGAGGCAGAGAGAGAGAGAGGCAGAGAGAGAGAGAGAGAGAGGCAGAGAGAGGCAGAGAGAGGCAGAGAGAGGCAGAGAGAGGCAGAGAGAGAGAGAGAGGCAGAGAGAGAGAGAGAGGCAGAGAGAGAGAGAGGCAGAGAGAGGCAGAGAGAGGCAGAGAGAGAGAGAGAGAGAGAGTCAGGCAGAGAGAGGCAGAGAGAGGCAGAGAGAGGCAGAGAGAGGCAGAGAGAGGCAGAGAGAGAGAGAGAGGCAGAGAGAGAGAGAGAGGCAGAGAGAGAGAGAGGCAGAGAGAGGCAGAGAGAGGCAGAGAGAGAGAGAGAGAGAGAGAGTCAGGCAGAGAGAGCAGTTGAATGCAAGTTTCAGTTGCTCTTCACCAACTTCCTCCTGCAGCCATCGCCTGCACTTTGGGAGGCTCTATTTAACCAATAAGGGCCGAGGAAGTGTGGTATATGGGCAATATACCATGACTGACAGCTGTTCTTAGGCACCACACAACACGGAGTGCCTGGATACAGCCCTTAGCCGTGGTATATTGGGCATATACCACAAACCCCCCCAGGTGCCTTGTTGCTATAACAAACTGGTTACCAATGTAATTACCAATGTAATTAGAGCAGATATATGGTCTGATATACCATGGCTGTCAGCCAATCAGCATTCAGGGCGTTGTTTTTTTCTTTCACTCACGTGATCGTGACCAAAGACATGACTGAAACAGGAGACCAGTTTTGCATAGAGTGGATATATAGAAATGAATGTGATGTTTAAGATTCCAGACACTAGTTGATTGTACATTGGGATTTCAATGTGATACGGGGGCTGGAGACATGTTTACTTTGACATTATAAAGACACATTTTGTATTAAAACTGGCAACACTACCACGTTGCACTGAGACTTGGCTGTTAGAAAACCACATCAGTGGTTCAACTTCGGGCTGTCGCGGTCTGTTCCAGATTTCCTTAGCTTTGGAGAGCAGCTCCTGTCAAGCTCTCTCACGACAAGACAGGCGAACATCTCTCACTTGTTGAACATTGTGGTAGCCCTGGCTCTCTCTCTCAACTGTTTATTTTTCTTGTCTGAGGGAAGCACTGTTCAAAACCTATTACGACAGATAAACAACATTCACTTCTTTAGGAAAAAGGCGTAAGACATGACCGAATCAAAACACCTATGTTCTTCCCAAACCCACATAGTTAGTCTGTGTTTCATCAGTAGATAACTGTAGTCTATAGCATAGAGTCTGTGTGTTTCATCAGTAGATAACTGTAGTCTATAGCATAGAGTCTGTGTGTTTCATCAGTAGATAACTGTAGTCTATAGCATAGAGTCTGTGTGTTTCATCAGTAGATAACTATAGTCTATAGCATAGAGTCTGTGTGTTTCATCAGTAGATAACTGTAGTCTATAGCATAGAGTCTGTGTGTTTCATCAGTAGATAACTGTAGTCTATAGCATAGAGTCTGTGTGTTTCATCAGTAGATAACTGTAGTCTATAGCATAGAGTCTGTGTGTTTCATCAGTAGATAACTGTAGTCTATAGCATATAGTCTGTGTGTTTCATCAGTAGATAACTGTAGTCTATAGCATAGAGTCTGTGTGTATCATCAGTAGAAAACTGTAGTCTATAGCATAGAGTCTGCGTGTTTCATCAGTAGATAACTGTAGTCTATAGCATATAGTCTGTGTGTTTCATCAGTAGATAACTGTAGTCTATAGCATAGAGTCTGTGTGTTTCATCAGTAGATAACTGTAGTCTACAGCATAGAGTCTGTGTGTTTCATCAGTAGATAACTGTAGTCTATAGCATCGAGTCTGTGTGTTTCATCAGTAGATAATAGATAACTGTAGTCTATAGCATAGAGTCTGTGTGTTTCATCAGTAGATAACTGTAGTCTATAGCATAGAGTCTGTGTGTTTCATCAGTAGATAACTGTAGTCTATTGCATAGAGTCTGTGTGTTTCATCAGTAGATAACTGTAGTCTATAGCATAGAGTCTGTTTGTTTCATCAGTAGATAACTGTAGTCTATAGCATAGAGTCTGTGTGTTTCATCAGTAGATAACTGTAGTCTACAGCATAGAGTCTGTGTGTTTCATCAGTAGATAACTGTAGTCTATAGCATAGAGTCTGTGTGTTTCATCAGTAGATAACTGTAGTCTATAGCATAGAGTCTGTGTGTTTCATCAGTAGATAACTGTAGTCTATTGCATAGAGTCTGTGTGTTTCATCAGTAGATAACTGTAGTCTATTGCATAGAGTCTGTGTGTTTCATCAGTAGATAACTGTAGTCTATAGCATAGAGTCTGTGTGTTTCATCAGTAGATAACTGTAGTCTATAGCATAGAGTCTGAGCATTTTTAGTTTTTTCTCTGGGTTTAATAAGTTAAAATTGTGAATAAATGTAGTGTAATGAATCTCTTTGTGAGGAATATTTATCACAGTAAAGGAGAAAGTGCATCTCTTTCTCTACCTCCCCTGTCATGCAGTGACCACATTCATGCTCCTCTTTGGGTAGCCATGTCTTTTTATGTCTGCCGGTTTCTATTGCCAATCGGTGGTCACTCAGCCTGTACTTGGTAAGGATCTGTCTCTGCTTCGTATCTCTGACAGAGTAGAGATAATCAGCCAATTCATATTCTCTGTTTAGGGTCAGATAGCAATTTAGTCGGCTTTGGGATTTTTTTCGTTTTTCCAATGTTATAAATATGAGTCCTTTGATTGGTTCATGATTTTGTTTATTTTAATTCTCTCTTTTGAAGCAGTGCTGGTGTCAGCTTGGTTGGTGAGGTCCAACACCAGCTGACTGAGAGGGCTCGTTTCTGGGCTCAGCTTGGTTGGTGAGGTCCAACACCAGCTGACTGAGAGGGCTCGTTTCTGGGCTCAGCTTGGTTGGTGAGGTCCAACACCAGCTGACTGAGAGGGCTCGTTTCTGGGCTCAGCTTGGTTGGTGAGGTCCAACACCAGCTGACTGCGAGGGCTCGTTTCTGGGCTCAGCTTGGTTGGTGAGGTCCAACACCAGCTGACTGCGAGGGCTCGTTTCTGGGCTCAGCTCTTGGGTTTGAAGTGCAATAAATTGCAGACTTGAATTTGGACTTGAATTTAGATGTAGCCAAAATATTTTCATTACTATTGGAAAGCTGCCCAATTCTGCCCTACATGCATTAGTTGGTGTATTTCTCTGGACTTGTAGGATTTTCCGACAACAGAAGTCTGCATGTAGGGCTTCAATTGGATGTTTGTCCCACATTTTAAAGTCCAGTTTATTGAGTGGCCCCCAAACCTCACTTCCATAAAGTGCTATTGGTAGGATTACACTGTCAAATATTTTGGTTCTAATTGGGATGTTGATTTTGAATAATTTCATTTTTATTGCGTACATTGCTCTGCAGGCTATTTCTTAGAGTGCATTCACTGCCATATTAAAGTTTCCCGATGCAGATATGGTCAGACCAAAGTACGAATAATTTTTAGTGTGTTCAGTTATGATGTTACTCAGGGTGAATTTATATTTGTGTTTCTGACATCAGTTTTTTGGGGGGGGGGAAATCATGATTTTTCTTTTTTCTCCATTTACTGCCAGGGCCCAATTATGGCAATGTTGCTCTAGAATGTTAACGTTCTGTTGAAGACCTTCTTTGGTTGGTGATAGAAGTACCAAGTCATCAGCATATAGCAGGTATTTTACCTCTGTGTTAAATAGTGAGTCCTGGGCCTGGAGAATGGTCCAACATGTCTGCTAATTCATTGATATAAATGTTGAAAAGATTTGGACTCAAACTGCAGCCTTGTCTCACACCTCGACGTTTTGAAAATAATTATGTTCTTTGGTTTTAGATTTTTATTGCACACTTGTTTTCTGTGTACATACATTTTATTAAATCAACATCTAACCACCAAGCCCACTTTGGAGAATTTTGTAAAATAGCCCTTCGTGCCAAATAGAATCAAAAGCTTTTTTTAAAGTAAAAAAAGATTTCGCCCTCATTTTTTGGTGGATGTTTATTTTAATTAGTGTGTGTAAGGTGTATATATGGTCAGTAGTGTGAGGTGTATATATGGTCAATAGTGCGATGTTTGGGGAGAAAGACAATTTGACATTTACTTATTACATTCTCTCTCTCTCTCTCTCTCTCTCTCTCTCTCTCACTCTCCCCTGTTCTCTATGTGGTTGAATCCTCAGGCTAAATCACATTTAAATCATTCAGCAGAGGCTCCTAAAACACTACAAGTGGGAGGGATTTAATATGTATTATGCATAACAAATGTAAGAGGGAGAAGGAAAACCCTCTGACATGATGAAAAGAAATGTGAATTGTGAGAAATGACACACAGTTTATCAGGCCCTTACATCGTATCTGTGACCATCTGCTCTGTTTACCAGACCCTTACATCATATCTGTGACCATCTGCTCTGTTTACCAGGCCCTTACATCATATCTGTGACCATCTGCTCTGTTTACCAGGCCCTTACATCATATCTGTGACCATCTGCTCTGTTTACCAGGCCCTTACATCATATCTGTGGCCATCTGCTCTGTTTACCAGGCCCTTACATCATATCTGTGACCATCTGCTCTGTTTACCAGGCCCTTACATCATATCTGTGACCATCTGCTCTGTTTACCAGGCCCTTACATCATATCTGTGACCATCTGCTCTGTTTACCAGGCCCTTACATCATATCTGTGACCATCTGCTCTGTTTACCAGGCCCTTACATCATATCTGTGACCATCTGCTCTGTTTACCAGGCCCTTACATCATATCTGTGACCATCTGCTCTGTTTACCAGGCCCTTACATCATATCTGTGACCATCTGCTCTGTTTACCAGGCCCTTACATCATATCTGTGACCATCTGCTCTGTTTACCAGGCCCTTACATCATATCTGTGGCCATCTGCTCTGTTTACCAGGCCCTTACATCATATCTGTGACCATCTGCTCTGTTTACCAGGCCCTTACATCATATCTGTGACCATCTGCTCTGTTTACCAGGCCCTTACATCATATCTGTGACCATCTGCTCTGTTTACCAGGCCCTTACATCATATCTGTGGCCATCTGCTCTGTTTACCAGGCCCTTACATCGTATCTGTGACCATCTGCTCTGTTTACCAGGCCCTTACATCATATCTGTGACCATCTGCTCTGTTTACCAGGCCCTTACATCATATCTGTGACCATCTGCTCTGTTTACCAGGCCCTTACATCATATCGGTGACCATCTGCTCTGTTTACCAGGCCCTTACATCATATCTGTGACCATCTGCTCTGTTTACCAGGCCCTTACATCATATCTGTGACCATCTGCTCTGTTTACCAGGCCCTTACATCATATCTGTGACCATCTGCTCTGTTTACCAGGCCCTTACATCATATCTGTGACCATCTGCTCTGTTTACCAGGCCCTTACATCATATCTGTGACCATCTGCTCTGTTTACCAGGCCCTTACATTGTATTATTGATTTATTTTCATTTTTGTATTTAACGTTTATTTAACTAGGCAAGCCAGTTAAGAACAAATGTTTATTTACAATGACGGTGTCACGACTCCGACCGAAGGTGGCTCCCATTCCTGTTCGGGTGGCGCTCGGCGGTCGTCGTCACCAGCCTACTAGCTCCCACTGATTCATTCCTCCCCCTCCTTGTGCATTTATTGGTTACACCTGTTATGAGTTTGTGGTAATTAGTTGGGCTTTATTAGTTTGCCGACCCGCCTGTTTCTCTGTGCGGGATTAATTATTGTAACATTTGTGTATGTTGGAGACGAACGTGTTTGTTTCTGTTTGTGGATTTTGCTGGACTGTTTTCGTCCCCACGTTTGGGGCATTTTGTTTTGAGCACCCAGTGTTTTTTGTGGGGTGGCCGTTGTTCACCGTGTCTGGGGCATTTTGTTTTGAGCACCCAGTGTTTTTTGTGGGGTGGCCGTTGTTCACCGTGTCTGGGGCATTTTGTTTTGAGCACCCAGTGTTTTTTGTGGGGTGGCCGTTGTTCACCGTGTCTGGGGCATTTTGTTTTGAGCACCCAGTGTTTTTTGTGGGGTGGCCGTTGTTCACCGTGTCTGGGGCATTTTGTTTTGAGCACCCAGTGTTTTTTGTGGGATGGCCGTTGTTCACCGTGTCTGGGGCATTTTGTTTTGAGCACCCAGTGTTTAGTGGGGTGGCCGTTGTTCACCGTGTCTGGGGCATTTTGTTTTGAGCACCCAGTGTTTTTTGTGGGATGGCCGTTGTTCACCGTGTCTGGGGCATTTTGTTTTGAGCACCCAGTGTTTCGTGGGGTGGCCGTTGTTCACCGTGTGTGCATTTAAAGAGCACTATATTGAACTCTCTGTTTCCTGCGCCTGACTTCACACCACGACACTCAGATCGTTACAGACAGCCTAGGACTGCTCTGTTTACCAGGCTCTTACATCGTATATTATTATTATACTTATTATATCATTATTATTATATTTATTATATTATTGTCACGCCCTGACCTTAGATATCTGTTTTTCTACATATTTTGAATAGGTCAGGGTGTGACTAGGGTGGTTACTCTAGTTTTTGTATGTCTAGTGTTTTTGTATGTCTAGGGGTTTTTGTATGTCTATGTTGGCCTGATATGGTTCCCGTTCAGAGACAGCTGTTTATCGTTGTCTCTGATTGGGGATCATATTTAGGCAGCCATTTTCCTCATTTGTGTTGTGGGATCTTGTCTATGTGTATTTGCCTTAGTGCACATCTGTAGCTTCACGTTTCGTTTGGTTGTTTGTTGTTTGTTAGGTGAGTTTCAGTTTATTAAAATTATGTGGAACTCTACTCACGCTGCAACTTGGTCTCATCATTATGACGAACGTGACAATTATTATATTATATTATTACTATATTATTATTTTATTTATTATATTATTTGTATTGTTGACTAAGCAATTGGTCCTGGGCAGTGTCAGTGTACTTTGAACTGGCCTGCCTCTCCTCGCCTCTTCCCTCTTCCCTCTTCCCTCTTCCCTCTTCCCTCGATGTGGTGCTGAAGTGACTGGTCTCTGTATACCTGTCACAAGACCCACTGGTTGATGGTTATTTATAAAACCCTCTTAGGCCTCACTCCCCTCTATCTGAGATATCTACTGCAGCCCTCATCCTCCACATACAACACCCATTCTGCCAGTCACATTCTGTTAAAGGTCCCCAAAGCACACACATCCCTGGGTCGCTCCTCTTTTCAGTTCGCTGCAGCTAGCGACTGGAACGAGCTGCAACAAACACTCAAACTGGACAGTTTTATCTCAATCTCTTCATTCAAAGACTCAATCATGGACACTCTTACTGACAGTTGTGGCTGCTTTGTGTGATGTATTGTTGTCTCTACCTTCTTGCCCTTTGTGCTGTTGACTGTGCCCAATAATGTTTGTACCATGTTTTGTGCTGCTACCATGTTGTGTTGCTACCATGTTGTTGTCATGTTGTGTTGCTACCATGTTGTGTTGTCATGTGTTGTTGCATTGCTATGTTGTTGTCTTAGGTCTCTCTTTATGTAGTGTTGTGGTTGTCTCTCTTTATGTAGTGTTGTGTTGTCTCTCTTTATGTAGTGTTGTGGTGTCTCTCTTGTCGTGATGCGTGTTTTGTCCTATATTTATGTTGTATTTATTTTTAATACCAGGCCCCCGTCCCCTCAGGAGGCCTTTTGTCTTTTGGTAGGCCGTCATTGTAAATAAGATTTTGTTCTTATCTGACTTGCCTAGTTAAATAAAGGTAAAATAAATAAGAATACATTTGATAAATGTTGAAGAAATATTTGGTTAATTTGCTCTTTCAATTTACTCTCATTTAAGAGATGTAGATTTTTTGGGGGGGGTGGGGGGTCAAAATGGTTACCGAAATAAAAACAGAGAGACCATGACATTTCAGTAAGAGGTTAAAGGAGTATGCATCTTTATTTTTAGCTCTACTGCCAGTTCAGTATGCAATTAGGTTACGTCTGCATGAGTACCCCTACTCTGCCTGCCGTGCCCCGCGCCGCCCAGACGCCTTTCCAGCCCAGAACCCAGGACTCGAATGCCTCGAATCACATCTGATCTGATCATGCTTTGTTTCACAATGTTTCACTCTTAACAACGAAACATAAAACACAAACTGTTACAGAATCTCCAAAGGGGATTTGTGCATCTTCCAAAGGATTTCCTTTCAAACTGTAAAATAGATGGGAAATCGGTTTAGTATGAACTGAGTGACTTTCTTCAATATGTTGCAGTACTATAACATACACATGGGTTTAGTACTGTAGATATGTGGTAGCGGTGGAGTAGGGGCCTGAGGGCACACGGTGTGTTGTGAAATCTGTCGATAGGTGTAATGTTTTTAAAAATGGTATAAATTGCATTAATTTTGCTCGATCCTTGGAAGCGTAGCTGCAGCAAAACAGCAGCTAATGGGGATACATAATAAATAAATAGAAAACAGAAAATACTACAAGTGGTCAAATTGAATAGACATTGGACTGATACTGATCCTTTTCCCCCCCCTTGCCTCTCTCTGTGCAGAACTAATCTCTCACCACTGCTCTAGGTTCTCAGTGGACAAAATCACTGACCTTCTGTTTTATTCTGTGACTCTTCTGAGATAGCCAAGGCTTTATTTAGTCAGACAATCCTACAACAGTGTAAGCTTCACTTACTACTTCATTTCTTAGCTGTTATATGAACAGCAACATGATATTACCTCCCAGAATGTTCCATGTACAATACTTCCGTGTGATCAATGGTCCCTTGCAATGTATATTGCATGTTCTAAATGAACATGTTGGAGTGTATGGTAATTTAAGCATGTAGAAATAGTTAACCCAACATGGATTTCTGCCGTCTGAAATTGATCATAGTAGCTTTGGCTCTATTTAACCTACTTAGCTAGGCCTGTGTGTTAAGCCCCAGAGGATTTAACATTTCCAACTGTCAAAATGAATTACCCATCACAAATGCTACTTAAATCCTGAGCATTTTATAGGAAGTGACTCATGTACGCACCACATCAACTAAAACGTCCGCTGTTTCATTTTGGCTTAACTGGTTTTTACAAGATTACAAAACGTTGTTGAGTTACGTCACCATGACTCCTGTTGTTCTGGTGTCCTCCCTGGTCTGTTGTTTTCCACAATGAGTGTGTGTGTGTGTGTGTGTGTGTGTGTGTGTGTGTGTGTGTGTGTGTGTGTGTGTGTGTGTGTGTGTGTGTGTGTGTGTGTGTGTGTGTGTGTGTGTGTGTGTGTGTGTGTGTGTGTGTGTGTGTGTGTGTGTGTGTGTGTGCCTGCGTGCGTGCGTCATGTCTATGATTTACAATCAAGGGATGAGACACTGACCAAAAGCTTCAACACATCATAGTAACAGTAACACCATAGTAACACCATAGTAACACCATAGTAACACCATAGTAACCCATAGTAACACCATAGTAACACCACAGTAACAACATGGTAACACCATGGTAACATTATAGAAACACAATAGTAACACCATAGTAACACCATAGTAACAACATAGTAACACCATAGTAACACCATAGTAACACAATAGTAACACAATAGTAACACCATAGTAACATCATAGTAACACAATAGTAACACCATGGTAACATCATAGTAACACAATAGTAACACCATAGTAACATCATAGTAACACCACAGTAACACCATAGTAACATCATAGTAACACCATAGTAACACCATAGTAACACCATAGTAACAGCATAGTAACATCATAGTAACACCATAGTAACACAATAGGAACACCATAGTAACGTCATAGTAACGCCATAGTAACATCATAGTAACACCATAGTAACATCATAATAACACCATAGTAACACCATAGTAACAGCATAGTAACAGCATAGTAACATCATAATAACAGCATAGTAAGACAATAGTAACATCATAATAACACCATAGTAACACAATAGTAACACAATGGTAACACCATAGTAACACCATAGTAACATCATAATAACACAAAAGTAACACCATAGTAACATCATAACGCCATCGTAACACCATAGTAACAGCATAGTAACATCATAGTAACATCATAATTACACCATAGTAACACCATAGTAACACCATAGTAACACCGTAGTAACATCATAATACTATCATTGTAACACCATAATAACACCATAGTAACAGCATAGTAACATCATAATAATACCATAGTAACACCATAGTAACAGCATAGTAACATCATAATAACACCATAGTAACACAATAGTAACACCATAGTAACACCATAGTAACATCATAATAACACCATAGTAACACCATAGTAACACCATAATAACACCATAGTAACACCATAGCAACACCATAGTAACATCATAGTAACACCATAGTAACATCATAGTAACAGCATAGTAACAGCATAGTAACATCATAATAACACCATAGTAACACCATAGTAACATCATAATAACACCATAGTATTACCATAGTAACATCATAATAACACAATAGTAACACCATAGTAACACCATAGTAACATCAGAGTAACACCATAGCAACACCATATTAACATCATAGTAACACCATAGTAACACCATAGTAACGTCATAGTAACACCATAGTAACATCATAGTAACACCATAGTAACATCATAATAACACCATAGTAACACCATAGTAACATCATAATAACACCATAGTAACACCATAGTAACACCATAGTAACACCATAGTAACATCATAATAACACCATAGTAACATCATAATAACACCATAGTAACACCATAGTAACATCATAATAACACCATAGTAACATCATAATAACACCATAGTAACACCATAGTAACATCATAGTAACACCATAGTAACATCATAATAACACCATAGTAACACCATAGTAACATCATAATAACACCATAGTAACACCATAGTAACACCATAGTATTAGCAAGGGTTAAAAATGAATAATGTGTCTACCAACTAACTAAGCGTTGAAACAATGTTTTTCAGCTGTCGGGAATGTTTTTATTCTTCATTCTGTATCTACTGCGACATCCACAGCCTTCTTTATTATCAATTGTTGCCTAGGGGACAGTTGATGGAAACAACTGGTGGAGTTAGATGTGAAATGTGAGTGATGTCATAAAGCCAGACTGGGCTCCTCATTGGTGCTCGGTTGTAAATAAAGCCATGTTGAGCAACATGTGTACTGGAATGCGTCCCGATTGGCACCCCTTTTCCCAGTGCACTACTTTTGACCAGAGCGCTATGGATACACTATACACTACAAAGGGATTGGGGTCCCATTTGGGATGCAGCAAACAGTGTTCCTGAGGGCATCACAGAGACAATCTGGTTCTCATTGTACCTGTCTAATGAGAAGGATTATTGGTTTCGTAGAGGAGCCTCTTTAAAACGTCTGTTATTTTGTGGCTGGAGTGGCGATACGCTGTTAAATCAAGCTGGATGTGTGCCCTGGTTCACTTTCTAACAGAAACGTTCAAAGCAAGGAGGCTCCATATTTGGCAGGCTTTCTGAACGCAGTGACTGCAGCAGTGTATGGTAATGTGATTATAGCAGTTCAGGTATGAATGCATACATTTAAGTTATCCCCCCCCCTCCCCCTCCCCCTTGGGTACATAGGGCGTCCACCCTTCGGTACATAGGGCGTCCACCCTTGGGTACATAGGGCGTCCACCCTTCGGTACATAGGGCGTCCACCCTTCGGTACATAGGGTGTCCACCCTTGGGTACATAGGGCGTCCACCCTTCGGTACATAGGGCGTCCCCCCTTGGGTACATAGGGCGTCCACCCTTCGGTACATAGGGTGTCCACCCTTCGGTACATAGGGCGTCCACCCTTCGGTACATAGGGCGTCCCCCCTTGGGTACATAGGGCGTCCACCCTTGGGTACATAGGGCGTCCACCCTTGGGTACATAGGGCGTCCACCCTTGGGTACATAGGGCGTCCACCCTTCGGTACATAGGGCGTCCACCCTTCGGTACATAGGGCGTCCACCCTTCGGTACATAGGGCGTCCACCCTTGGGTACATAGGGCGTCCACCCTTGGGTACATAGGGCGTCCACCCTTGGGTACATAGGGCGTCCACCATTGCTCTTGAATACAAGAACGTTTTTAAAGACCTCTACGGTCTCGTGGTAAAGAACGCAGGGGAATTGTTAACGTGGGACTTTCCCCCGTTGCTTTGATCACATTGTAATTTCCCTTGTTTTTCAAGACATCGGCCGCTGACATCACCTCTGGGACCGGTTGCATTACATCACGTTATTAGACAATTGTGTGTGTTGAATTTGAGGGGTTCCTATCGTGACACTAGTGAAACGATGGTTTTAAAACAAACCAAGATAGAAAACTGTTCTGTATCTATCCCATAAAAAAATAAAACATTGTTGGTTGACTTACGTTTTTTTGCAGAAGGATCCTTACTTAATTCATATCAACATATAACATTTGTGTAGGAACTTTCAGGTCGTATTTTCGTTAGAATTCATTTAAGTCACCTTGAAACATAAATAGAGAGTCCTTGGCCCGAAGCAACAACAGGCAAATATGCATCAAACACCTGATGGCAGACTGCATCTGACATCATTCATATATTCACATTTTAATGAAGAGTGCAGACTACTCACAACCAGTCCCTTGTATTTCAACATAAAGGAACAGTTTGGACTTAGGAATGACATGCTGATTCAATACACCACTTAATGGAGGCTGGTGGGGAGAGATATAGGAGGACGAGCAAATTGTAATGGCTGGAATGGAATCAATGTAACACGACATCCTCCATTTTGTTTTTATTGACCTTTTTTTGCTCTTATGCACACTAGAATTTCTACTTACTCATCATCATCATCTGCACATCCATCACTCCAGTGTTTAATTGCTAAGTTGTAATTAGTTCACCACTATGGCCTATTTATTTCCTTACCTCCTTACTCCATTTGTATTTTTCTATTGTGTTATTGACTGTATGTTTGTTTATTTCATGTGTAACTCTGTTGTTTGTCTCGCACTGCTTGGGCTTTATCTTGGCCAGGTCGCAGTTGTAAATGAGAACTTGTTCTCAACTGGCCGACCTGGTTAAATAAAGGTGAAATAAACAAAATAGGAAAAAAACACCTTTTGGAACAACAACACAAACAATATCCCTATATAGGACCCATAGAGTTAGTAACAAATAATATCGCTATATTTATTTCAATTGTATTTTAATTTCACCTTTATGGTGAAATGGGTGGGTGCTGCTATGGTGACCAGTGAGCTGAGATAAGGCGGGGCTTTACCTAGCAATGATTTATAGATGACCTGGAGCCAGTGGGTTTGGCGACTGATATGAAGCGAGGGCTTTGGTGACAAAAGATTGGCACTGTGATAGACTGCATCCAATTTGCTGAGTAGAGTGTTGGAGGCTATTTTGTAAATTACATCGCCGAAGTCAAGGATCGGCAGGATGGTCAGTTTTACAAGGGTATGTTTGGCAGCATGAGTGGAGGCTTTGTTATGAAGTAGGAAGCCGATTCTAGATTTAATTTTGGATTGGAGATGTTGTCCACAGAACCGTCCAGAGTACTGATGCTGGATGGGCAGGCAGGTGCGGGTAGCGATCGGTTGAAGAGCATGCATTTAGATTTGCTTGCATTTAAGAGCAGTTGGAGGCCACGGAAGGAGAGTTGTTTGGCACTGAAGCTTGTCTGGAGGTTAGTTAACACAGTGTCCAAAGAAGGGCCAGAAGTATACAGAATGGTGTCGTCTGCGTAGGGGTGGATCAGAGAATCACCAGCAGCAAGAGCGACATCATAGATATATACAGAGAAAAGAGTCGGCCCGAGGTTGAACCCTGTGGCACCCCCATAGAGTCTGCCAGAGGTCCGGACAACAGGCCCTCCGATTTGAAACACTGAACTCTGTCAGAGAAGTAGTTGGTAAACCAGGCGAGGCAGTCATTTGAGAAACCAAGGGACCCATATAGGACCCATAGAGTTAGTAAATAATATTATCCCTATATAGGACCCATAGAGTTAGTAAATAACAATATCCTTATATACGACCCATAGAGTTAATAAATAACAATATCCTTATATAGGACCCATAGAGTTAATAAATAACAATATCCTTATATAGGACCCATAGAGTTAGTAAATAATAACATCTATATTGTGATCTACGTTTGACAATTGCCCATGGGGTTAGTAAAGCACATTTTGCTCTTACCCTGCCAGAGTCCAGGACGCAGTCCCTCACCCTGACAGAGTCCAGGCCTCAGTCCCTCACCCTGACAGAGTCCAGGCCTCAGTCCCTCAGTCCCTCACCCTGCCAGAGTCCAGGCCTCAGTCCCTCACCCTGACAGAGTCCAGGCCTCAGTCCCTCACCCTGCCAGAGGCCAGGCCTCAGTCCCTTAGCCTGACAGAGCTCAGGCCTCTGTCCCTCACCCTGCCAGAGTCCAGGCCTCAGTCCCTCACCCTGCCAGAGCCCATGCCTCAGTCCCTCACCCTGCCAGAGTCCAGGCCTCAGTCCCTTACCCTGCCAGAGTCCAGGCCTCAGTCCCTTACCCTGCCAGAGCCCAGGCCTCAATACCCCACCCTGCCAGAGTCCAGGGACTGAGGCCTGGGCTCTGGCAGGGTGAGGGACTGAGGCCTGGACTCTGGCAGGGTGAGGGACTGAGGCATGGGCTCTGGCAGGGTGAGGGACTGAGGCCTGGGCTATGGCAGGGTAAGGGACTGAGGCCTGGACTCTGGCAGGGTGGGGGACTAAGGGACTGAGGCCTGGACTCTGTCAGGGTGGGGGACTGAGGCCTGGACTCTGGCAGGGTAAGGGACTGAGGCCTGGGCTTTGGCAGGGTGGGGGACTGAGGCCTGGGCTCTGGCAGGGTGGTGGACTGAGGCCTGGACTCTGGCAGGGTGAGGGACTGAGGCCTGGACTCTGGCAGGGTGAGGGACTGAGGCCTGGACTCTGGCAGGGTGAGGGACTGAGGCCTGGACTCTGGCAGGGTGGGGGACTGAGGCCTGGACTCTGTCAGGGTGAGGGACTGAGGCCTGGGCTATGGCATGGTAAGGGACTGAGACCTGGACTCTGGCAGGGTGAGGGACTGAGGCCTGGGCTCTGGCAGGGTGAGGGACTGAGGCCTGGACTCTGGCAGGGTGAGGGACTGATGCCTGGGCTCTGGCAGGGTTAGGGACTGAGGCCTGGGCTCTGGCAGGGTGAGGGACTGAGGCCTGGACTCTGGCAGGGTAAGGGACTGAGGCCTGGGCTCTGGCAGGGTAAGGGACTGAGGCCTGGGCTTTGGCAGGGTGGGGGACTGAGGCCTGGACTCTGGCAGGGTGGGGGACTGAGGCCTGGGCTCTGGCAGGGTAAGGGACTGAGGCCTGGGCTCTGGCAGGGTAACGACTGAGGCCTGGACTCTGGCAGGGTAAGGGACTGAGGCCTGGACTCTGGCAGGGTAAGGGACTGAGGCCTGGACTCTGGCAGGGTGGGGTATTGAGGCCTGGGCTCTGGCAGGGTAAGGGACTGAGGCCTGGACTCTGGCAGGGTAAGGGACTGAGGCCTGGGCTCTGGCAGGGTGAGGGACTGAGGCCTGGACTCTGGCAGGGTGAGGGACTGAGGCATGGGCTCTGGCAGGGTGAGGGACTGAGGCCTGGGCTATGGCAGGGTAAGGGACTGAGGCCTGGACTCTGGCAGGGTGGGGGACTAAGGGACTGAGGCCTGGACTCTGTCAGGGTGGGGGACTGAGGCCTGGACTCTGGCAGGGTAAGGGACTGAGGCCTGGGCTTTGGCAGGGTGGGGGACTGAGGCCTGGGCTCTGGCAGGGTGGTGGACTGAGGCCTGGACTCTGGCAGGGTGAGGGACTGAGGCCTGGACTCTGGCAGGGTGAGGGACTGAGGCCTGGACTCTGGCAGGGTGAGGGACTGAGGCCTGGACTCTGGCAGGGTGGGGGACTGAGGCCTGGACTCTGTCAGGGTGAGGGACTGAGGCCTGGGCTATGGCATGGTAAGGGACTGAGACCTGGACTCTGGCAGGGTGAGGGACTGAGGCCTGGGCTCTGGCAGGGTGAGGGACTGAGGCCTGGACTCTAGCAGGGTGAGGGACTGATACCTGGGCTCTGGCAGGGTTAGGGACTGAGGCCTGGGCTCTGGCAGGGTGAGGGACTGAGGCCTGGACTCTGGCAGGGTAAGGGACTGAGGCCTGGGCTCTGGCAGGGTAAGGGACTGAGGCCTGGGCTTTGGCAGGGTGGGGGACTGAGGCCTGGACTCTGGCAGGGTGGGGGACTGAGGCCTGGGCTCTGGCAGGGTAAGGGACTGAGGCCTGGACTCTGGCAGGGTGAGGGACTGAGGCCTGGGCTCTGGCAGGGTGGGGGATTGAGGCCTGGGCTCTGGCAGGGTGAGGGACTGAGGCCTGGACTCTGGCAGGGTGAGGGACTGAGGCCTGGACTCTGGCAGGGTGGGGGACTGAGGCCTGGACTCTGGCAGGGTAAGGGACTTAGGGACTGAGGCCTGGACTCTGTCAGGGTGGGGGACTGAGGCCTGGACTCTGGCAGGGTGGGGGACTGAGGCCTGGACTCTGGCAGGGTGAGGGACTGAGGCCCGGACTCTGGCAGGGTAAGGGACTGAGGCCCGGACTCTGGCAGGGTAAGGGACTGAGGCCTGGACTCGGGCAGATTAAGGGACTGAGGCCTGGGCTCTGGCAGGGTAAGGGACTGAGGCCTGGGCTCTGGCAGGGTAAGGGACTGAGGCCTGGGCTCTGGCAGGGTGAGGGACTGAGGCCTGGACTCTGGCAGGGTGGGGGACTGAGGCCTGGACTCTGTCAGGGTGAGGGACTGAGGCCTGGGCTATGGCATGGTAAGGGACTGAGACCTGGACTCTGGCAGGGTGAGGGACTGAGGCCTGGGCTCTGGCAGGGTGAGGGACTGAGGCCTGGACTCTGGCAGGGTGAGGGACTGATACCTGGGCTCTGGCAGGGTTAGGGACTGAGGCCTGGGCTCTGGCAGGGTGAGGGACTGAGGCCTGGACTCTGGCAGGGTAAGGGACTGAGGCCTGGGCTCTGGCAGGGTAAGGGACTGAGGCCTGGGCTTTTGCAGGGTGGGGGACTGAGGCCTGGACTCTGGCAGGGTGGGGGACTGAGGCCTGGGCTCTGGCAGGGTAAGGGACTGAGGCCTGGACTCTGGCAGGGTGAGGGACTGAGGCCTGGGCTCTGGCAGGGTGGGGGATTGAGGCCTGGGCTCTGGCAGGGTGAGGGACTGAGGCCTGGACTCTGGCAGGGTGAGGGACTGAGGCCTGGACTCTGGCAGGGTGGGGGACTGAGGCCTGGACTCTGGCAGGGTAAGGGACTTAGGGACTGAGGCCTGGACTCTGTCAGGGTGGGGGACTGAGGCCTGGACTCTGGCAGGGTGGGGGACTGAGGCCTGGACTCTGGCAGGGTGAGGGACTGAGGCCCGGACTCTGGCAGGGTAAGGGACTGAGGCCCGGACTCTGGCAGGGTAAGGGACTGAGGCCTGGACTCGGGCAGATTAAGGGACTGAGGCCTGGGCTCTGGCAGGGTAAGGGACTGAGGCCTGGGCTCTGGCAGGGTAAGGGACTGAGGCCTGGGCTCTGGCAGGGTAACGACTGAGGCCTGGACTCTGGCAGGGTAAGGGACTGAGGCCTGGACTCTGGCAGGGTAAGGGACTGAGGCCTGGACTCTGGCAGGGTGAGGGACTGAGGCCTGGGCTCTGGCAGGGTAAGGGACTGAGGCCTGGGCTCTGGCAGGGTAACGACTGAGGCCTGGACTCTGGCAGGGTAAGGGACTGAGGCCTGGACTCTGGCAGGGTAAGGGACTGAGGCCTGGACTCTGGCAGGGTGAGGGACTGAGGCCTGGGCTCTGGCAGGGTGGGGGATTGAGGCCTGGGCTCTGGCAGGGTGAGGGACTGAGGCCTGGACTCTGGCAGGGTGAGGGACTGAGGCCTGGACTCTGGCAGGGTGAGGGACTGAGGCCTGGACTCTGGCAGGGTGGGGGACTGAGGCCTGGACTCTGTCAGGGTGAGGGACTGAGGCCTGGGCTATGGCATGGTAAGGGACTGAGACCTGGACTCTGGCAGGGTGAGGGACTGAGGCCTGGGCTCTGGCAGGGTGAGGGACTGAGGCCTGGACTCTGGCAGGGTGAGGGACTGATACCTGGGCTCTGGCAGGGTTAGGGACTGAGGCCTGGGCTCTGGCAGGGTGAGGGACTGAGGCCTGGACTCTGGCAGGGTAAGGGACTGAGGCCTGGGCTCTGGCAGGGTAAGGGACTGAGGCCTGGGCTTTGGCAGGGTGGGGGACTGAGGCCTGGACTCTGGCAGGGTGGGGGACTGAGGCCTGGGCTCTGGCAGGGTAAGGGACTGAGGCCTGGACTCTGGCAGGGTGAGGGACTGAGGCCTGGGCTCTGGCAGGGTGGGGGATTGAGGCCTGGGCTCTGGCAGGGTGAGGGACTGAAGCCTGGACTCTGGCAGGGTAAGGGACTGAGGCCTGGGCTCTGGCAGGGTAAGGGACTGAGGCCTGGGCTTTGGCAGGGTGGGGGACTGAGGCCTGGACTCTGGCAGGGTGGGGGACTGAGGCCTGGGCTCTGGCAGGGTAAGGGACTGAGGCCTGGACTCTGGCAGGGTGAGGGACTGAGGCCTGGGCTCTGGCAGGGTGGGGGATTGAGGCCTGGGCTCTGGCAGGGTGAGGGACTGAGGCCTGGACTCTGGCATGGTGAGGGACTGAGGCCTGGACTCTGGCAGGGTGGGGGACTGAGGCCTGGACTCTGGCAGGGTAAGGGACTTAGGGACTGAGGCCTGGACTCTGTCAGGGTGGGGGACTGAGGCCTGGACTCTGGCAGGGTGGGGGACTGAGGCCTGGACTCTGGCAGGGTGAGGGACTGAGGCCCGGACTCTGGCAGGGTAAGGGACTGAGGCCCGGACTCTGGCAGGGTAAGGGACTGAGGCCTGGACTCGGGCAGATTAAGGGACTGAGGCCTGGGCTCTGGCAGGGTAAGGGACTGAGGCCTGGGCTCTGGCAGGGTAAGGGACTGAGGCCTGGGCTCTGGCAGGGTAACGACTGAGGCCTGGACTCTGGCAGGGTAAGGGACTGAGGCCTGGACTCTGGCAGGGTAAGGGACTGAGGCCTGGACTCTGGCAGGGTGAGGGACTGAGGCCTGGGCTCTGGCAGGGTGGGGGATTGAGGCCTGGGCTCTGGCAGGGTGAGGGACTGAGGCCTGGACTCTGGCAGGGTGAGGGACTGAGGCCTGGACTCTGGCAGGGTAAGGGACTTAGGGACTGAGGCCTGGACTCTGTCAGGGTGGGGGACTGAGGCCTGGACTCTGGCAGGGTGGGGGACTGAGGCCTGGACTCTGGCAGGGTGAGGGACTGAGGCCCGGACTCTGGCAGGGTAAGGGACTGAGGCCCGGACTCTGGCAGGGTAAGGGACTGAGGCCTGGACTCGGGCAGATTAAGGGACTGAGGCCTGGACTCGGGCAGATTAAGGGACTGAGGCCTGGGCTCTGGCAGGGTAAGGGACTGAGGCCTGGGATCTGGCAGGGTAAGGGACTGAGGCCTGGGCTCTGGCAGGGTAACGACTAAGGCCTGGACTCTGGCAGGGTAAGGGACTGAGGCCTGGACTCTGGCAGGGTAAGGGACTGAGGCCTGGACTCTGGCAGGCCTCAGTCCCTTACCCTGCCAGAGTCCAGGCCTCAGTCGTTACCCTGCCAGAGCCCAGGCCTCAGTCCCTTACCCTGCCAGAGCCCAGGCCTCAGTCCCTTACCCTGCCAGAGCCCAGGCCTCAGTCCCTTAATCTGCCTGAGTCCAGGCCTCAGTCCCTTACCCTGCCAGAGTCCGGGCCTCAGTCCCTTACCCTGCCAGAGTCCGGGCCTCAGTCCCTCACCCTGCCAGAGTCCAGGCCTCAGTCCCCCACCCTGCCAGAGTCCAGGCCTCAGTCCCCCACCCTGTCAGAGTCCAGGCCTCAGTCCCTCACCCTGCCAGAGTCCAGGCCTCAGTCCCTCACCCTGCCAGAGCCCAGGCCTCAATCCCCCACCCTGCCAGAGCCCAGGCCTCAGTCCCTCACCCTGCCAGAGTCCAGGCCTCAGTCCCTTACCCTGCCAGAGCCCAGGCCTCAGTCCCCCACCCTGCCAGAGTCCAGGCCTCAGTCCCCCACCCTGCCAAAGCCCAGGCCTCAGTCCCTTACCCTGCCAGAGCCCAGGCCTCAGTCCCTTACCCTGCCAGAGTCCAGGCCTCAGTCCCTCACCCTGCCAGAGCCCAGGCCTCAGTCCCTAACCCTGCCAGAGCCCAGGCATCAGTCCCTCACCCTGCCAGAGTCCAGGCCTCAGTCCCTCACCCTGCCAGAGCCCAGGCCTCAGTCCCTCACCCTGCCAGAGTCCAGGTCTCAGTCCCTTACCATGCCATAGCCCAGGCCTCAGTCCCTCACCCTGACAGAGTCCAGGCCTCAGTCCCTCACCCTGCCAGAGCCCAGGCCTCAGTCCCTAACCCTGCCAGAGCCCAGGCATCAGTCCCTCACCCTGCCAGAGTCCAGGCCTCAGTCCCTCACCCTGCCAGAGCCCAGGCCTCAGTCCCTCACCCTGCCAGAGTCCAGGTCTCAGTCCCTTACCATGCCATAGCCCAGGCCTCAGTCCCTCACCCTGACAGAGTCCAGGCCTCAGTCCCCCACCCTGCCAGAGTCCAGGCCTCAGTCCCTCACCCTGCCAGAGTCCAGGCCTCAGTCCCTCACCCTGCCAGAGTCCAGGCCTCAGTCCCTCACCCTGCCAGAGTCCAGGCCTCAGTCCCTCACCCTGCCAGAGTCCAGGCCTCAGTCCACCACCCTGCCAGAGCACAGGCCTCAGTCCCTCACCCTGCCAGAGTCCAGGCCTCAGTCCCCCAACCTGCCAGAGCCCAGGCCTCAGTCCCCCACCCTGCCAAAGCCCAGGCCTCAGTCCCTTACCCTGCCAGAGTCCAGGCCTCAGTCCCCCACCCTGACAGAGTCCAGGCCTCAGTCCCTTAGTCCCCCACCCTGCCAGAGTCCAGGCCTCAGTCCCTCACCCTGACAGAGTCCAGGCCTCAGTCCCTCACCCTGCCAGAGTCCAGGCCTCAGTCCCTCACCATGCCAGAGCCCAGGACTCAGTCCCTAACCCTGCCAGAGCCCAGGCATCAGTCCCTCACCCTGCCAGAGCCCAGGCCTCAGTCCACCACCCTGCCAGAGCACAGGCCTCAGTCCCTCACCCTGCCAAAGTCCAGGCCTCAGTCCCCCACCCTGCCAGAGCCCAGGCCTCAGTCCCTCACCCTGCCAAAGCCAAGGCCTCAGTCCCCCACTCTGCCAGATCCCAGGCCTCAGTCCCTCACCCTGCCAGAGCCCAGGCCTCAGTCCCTCACCCTGCCAGAGCCCAGGCCTCAGTCCCTCACCCTGCCAGAGCCCAGGCCTCAGTCCCTTACCCTGCCAGAGTCCAGGCCTAAGTCGTTACCCTGCCAGAGCCCAGGCCTCAGTCGCTTAACCTGCCAGAGCCCAGGCCTCAGTCCCTTACCCTGCCAGAGCCCAGGCCTCAGTCCCTTAATCTGCCAGAGTCCGGGCCTCAGTCCCTCACCCTGCCAGAGTCCAGGCCTCAGTCCCCCACCCTGCCAGAGTCCAGGCCTCAGTCCCCCACCCTGACAGAGTCCAGGCCTCAGTCCCTTAGTCCCCCACCCTGCCAGAGTCCAGGCCTCAGTCCCTTACCCTGCCATAGCCCAGGCCTCAGTCCCTCACCCTGACAGAGTCCAGGCCTCAGTCCCTCACCCTGACAGAGGCCAGGCCTCAGTCCCTCACCATGCCAGAGCCCAGGCCTCAGTCCCTAACCCTGCCAGAGCCCAGGCATCAGTCCCTCACCCTGCCAGAGTCCAGGCCTCAGTCCCTCACCCTGCCATAGCCCAGGCCTCAGTACCTCACCCTGACAGAGTCCAGGCCTCAGTCCCTCACCCTGACAGAGCCCAGGACTCAGTCCCTTACCCTGACAGAGCCCAGGACTCAGTCCCCCACCCTGCCAGAGTCCAGGCCTCAGTCCCTCACCCTGCCAGAGCCCAGGCCTCAGTCCCTCACCCTGCCAGAGTCCAGGCCTCAGTCCCCCACCCTGCCAAAGCCCAGGCCTCAGTCCCTCACCCTGCCAGAGCCCAGGCCTCAGTCCCTCACCCTGCCAGAGCCCAGGCCTCAGTCCCTCACCCTGCCAGAGTCCAGGCCTCAGTCCCTCACCCTGCCAGAGTCCAGGCCACAGTCCCTAACCCTGCCAGAGACCAGGCCTCAGTCCCCCACCCTGCCAGAGCCCAGGCCTCAATCCCTCACCCTGCCAGAGTCCAGGCCTCAGTCCCTCACCCTGCCAGAGTCCAGGCCTCAGTCCCTCACCCTGCCAGAGTCCAGGCCTCAGTCCCTCACCCTGCCAGAGTCCAGGCCTCAGTCCCTCACCCTGCCAGAGTCCAGGCCTCAGTCCCTCACCCTGCCAGAGTCCAGTTCTCAGTCCCTCACCCTGCCAGAGTCCAGGCCTCTGTCCCTCACCCTGCCAGAGTCCAGGCCTCAGTCCACCACCCTGCCAGAGCACAGGCCTCAGTCCCTCACCCTGCCAGAGCCCAGACCTCTGTCCCCCACCCTGCCAGAGCCCAGGCCTCAGTCCCTCACCCTGCCAGAGCCCAGGCCTCAGTCCCTCACCCTACTAGAGCCCAGGCCTCAATCCCTCACCCTGCCAGAGCCCAGGCCTAAGTCCCTTACCCTGCCAGAGTCCAGGCCTCAGTCGTTACCCTGCCAGAGCCCAGGCCTCAGTCCCTTACCCTGCCAGAGCCCAGGCCTCAGTCCCTTAATCTGCCAGAGTCCGGGCCTCAGTCCCTCACCCTGCCAGAGCCCAGGCCTCAGTCCCTCACCCTGCCAGAGTCCAGGCCTCAGTCCCTCACCCTGCCAGAGTCCAGGCTACAGTCCCTCACCCTGCCAGAGTCCAGGCCTCAGTCCCCCACCCTGCCAGAGCCCAGGCCTCAGTCCCTCACCCTGCCAGAGCCCAGGCCTCAGTCCCTCACCCTGCCAGAGTCCAGGAATCAGTCCCCCACCCTGCCAAAGCCCAGGCCTCAGTCCCTCACCCTGCCATAGCCCAGGCCTCAGTCCCTCACCCTGACAGAGTCCAGGCCTCAGTCCCTCACCCTGACAGAGGCCAGGCCTCAGTCCCTCACCATGCCAGAGCCCAGGCCTCAGTCCCTAACCCTGCCAGAGCCCAGGCATCAGTCCCTCACCCTGCCAGAGTCCAGGCCTCAGTCCCTCACCCTGCCATAGCCCAGGCCTCAGTACCTCACCCTGACAGAGTCCAGGCCTCAGTCCCTCACCCTGACAGAGCCCAGGACTCAGTCCCTTACCCTGACAGAGCCCAGGACTCAGTCCCCCACCCTGCCAGAGTCCAGGCCTCAGTCCCTCACCCTGCCAGAGCCCAGGCCTCAGTCCCTCACCCTGCCAGAGTCCAGGCCTCAGTCCCCCACCCTGCCAAAGCCCAGGCCTCAGTCCCTCACCCTGCCAGAGCCCAGGCCTCAGTCCCTCACCCTGCCAGAGCCCAGGCCTCAGTCCCTCACCCTGCCAGAGTCCAGGCCTCAGTCCCTCACCCTGCCAGAGTCCAGGCCACAGTCCCTAACCCTGCCAGAGTCCAGGCCTCAGTCCCCCACCCTGCCAGAGCCCAGGCCTCAATCCCTCACCCTGCCAGAGTCCAGGCCTCAGTCCCTCACCCTGCCAGAGTCCAGGCCTCAGTCCCTCACCCTGCCAGAGTCCAGGCCTCAGTCCCTCACCCTGCCAGAGTCCAGGCCTCAGTCCCTCACCCTGCCAGAGTCCAGGCCTCACTCCCTCACCCTGCCAGAGTCCAGTTCTCAGTCCCTCACCCTGCCAGAGTCCAGGCCTCTGTCCCTCACCCTGCCAGAGTCCAGGCCTCAGTCCACCACCCTGCCAGAGCACAGGCCTCAGTCCCTCACCCTGCCAGAGCCCAGACCTCTGTCCCCCACCCTGCCAGAGCCCAGGCCTCAGTCCCTCACCCTGCCAGAGCCCAGGCCTCAGTCCCTCACCCTACTAGAGCCCAGGCCTCAATCCCTCACCCTGCCAGAGCCCAGGCCTAAGTCCCTTACCCTGCCAGAGTCCAGGCCTCAGTCGTTACCCTGCCAGAGCCCAGGCCTCAGTCCCTTACCCTGCCAGAGCCCAGACCTCTGTCCCCCACCCTGCCAGAGCCCAGGCCTCAGTCCCTCACCCTGCCAGAGCCCAGGCCTCAGTCCCTCACCCTGCCAGAGTCCAGGCCTCAGTCCCTCACCCTGCCAGAGTCCAGGCTACAGTCCCTCACCCTGCCAGAGTCCAGGCCTCAGTCCCCCACCCTGCCAGAGCCCAGGCCTCAGTCCCTCACCCTGCCAGAGCCCAGGCCTCAGTCCCTCACCCTGCCAGAGTCCAGGCCTCAGTCCCCCACCCTGCCAAAGCCCAGGCCTCAGTCCCTCACCCTGCCAGAGCCCAGGCCTCAGTCCCTCACCCTGCCAGAGCCCAGGCCTCAGTCCCTCACCCTGCCAGAGTCCAGGCCTCAGTCCCTCACCCTGCCAGAGTCCAGGCCACAGTCCCTAACCCTGCCAGAGTCCAGGCCTCAGTCCCCCACCCTGCCAGAGCCCAGGCCTCAATCCCTCACCCTGCCAGAGTCCAGGCCTCAGTCCCTCACCCTGCCAGAGTCCAGGCCTCAGTCCCTCACCCTGCCAGAGCCCAGGCCTCAGTCCCTCACCCTGCCAGAGTCCAGGCCTCAGTCCCCCACCCTGCCAGAGTCCAGGCCTCAGTCCCTCACCCTGCCAGAGTCCAGTTCTCAGTCCCTCACCCTGCCAGAGTCCAGGCCTCAGTCCCTCACCCTGCCAGAGTCCAGGCCTCAGTCCACCACCCTGCCAGAGCACAGGCCTCAGTCCCTCACCCTGCCAGAGCCCAGACCTCTGTCCCCCACCCTGCCAGAGCCCAGGCCTCAGTCCCTCACCCTGCCAGAGCCCAGGCCTCAGTCCCTCACCCTACTAGAGCCCAGGCCTCAATCCCTCACCCTGCCAGAGCCCAGGCCTAAGTCCCTTACCCTGCCAGAGTCCAGGCCTCAGTCGTTACCCTGCCAGAGCCCAGGCCTCAGTCCCTTACCCTGCCAGAGCCCAGGCCTCAGTCCCTTAATCTGCCAGAGTCCGGGCCTCAGTCCCTCACCCTGCCAGAGCCCAGGCCTCAGTCCCTCACCCTGCCAGAGTCCAGGCCTCAGTCCCTCACCCTGCCAGAGTCCAGGCTACAGTCCCTCACCCTGCCAGAGTCCAGGCCTCAGTCCCCCACCCTGCCAGAGCCCAGGCCTCAGTCCCTCACCCTGCCAGAGCCCAGGCCTCAGTCCCTCACCCTGCCAGAGTCCAGGCCTCAGTCCCCCACCCTGCCAAAGCCCAGGCCTCAGTCCCTCACCCTGCCAGAGCCCAGGCCTCAGTCCCTCACCCTGCCAAAGCCCAGGCCTCAGTCCCTCACCCTGCCAGAGTCCAGGCCTCAGTCCCTCACCCTGCCAGAGTCCAGGCCACGGTCCCTAACCCTGCCAGAGTCCAGGCCTCAGTCCCCCACCCTGCCAGAGCCCAGGCCTCAGTCCCTCACCCTACTAGAGCCCAGGCCTCAATCCCTCACCCTGCCAGAGCCCAGGCCTAAGTCCCTTACCCTGCCAGAGTCCAGGCCTCAGTCGTTACCCTGCCAGAGCCCAGGCCTCAGTCCCTTACCCTGCCAGAGCCCAGGCCTCAGTCCCTCACCCTGCCAGAGTCCAGGCCTCAGTCCCTTACCCTGCCAGAGCCCAGGCCTCAGTCCCTTACCCTGCCAGAGTCCAGGCCTCAGTCCCTCACCCTGCCAGAGCCCAGGCCTCAGTCCCTAACCCTGCCAGAGCCCAGGCATCAGTCCCTCACCCTGCCAGAGTCCAGGCCTCAGTCCCTCACCCTGCCAGAGCCCAGGCCTCAGTCCCTCACCCTGCCAGAGTCCAGGTCTCAGTCCCTTACCATGCCATAGCCCAGGCCTCAGTCCCTCACCCTGACAGAGTCCAGGCCTCAGTCCCTCACCCTGCCAGAGCCCAGGCCTCAGTCCCTAACCCTGCCAGAGCCCAGGCATCAGTCCCTCACCCTGCCAGAGTCCAGGCCTCAGTCCCTCACCCTGCCAGAGCCCAGGCCTCAGTCCCTCACCCTGCCAGAGTCCAGGTCTCAGTCCCTTACCATGCCATAGCCCAGGCCTCAGTCCCTCACCCTGACAGAGTCCAGGCCTCAGTCCCCCACCCTGCCAGAGTCCAGGCCTCAGTCCCTCACCCTGCCAGAGTCCAGGCCTCAGTCCCTCACCCTGCCAGAGTCCAGGCCTCAGTCCCTCACCCTGCCAGAGTCCAGGCCTCAGTCCCTCACCCTGCCAGAGTCCAGGCCTCAGTCCACCAACCTGCCAGAGCACAGGCCTCAGTCCCTCACCCTGCCAGAGTCCAGGCCTCAGTCCCCCAACCTGCCAGAGCCCAGGCCTCAGTCCCCCACCCTGCCAAAGCCCAGGCCTCAGTCCCTTACCCTGCCAGAGTCCAGGCCTCAGTCCCCCACCCTGACAGAGTCCAGGCCTCAGTCCCTTAGTCCCCCACCCTGCCAGAGTCCAGGCCTCAGTCCCTCACCCTGACAGAGTCCAGGCCTCAGTCCCTCACCCTGCCAGAGTCCAGGCCTCAGTCCCTCACCATGCCAGAGCCCAGGACTCAGTCCCTAACCCTGCCAGAGCCCAGGCATCAGTCCCTCACCCTGCCAGAGCCCAGGCCTCAGTCCACCACCCTGCCAGAGCACAGGCCTCAGTCCCTCACCCTGCCAAAGTCCAGGCCTCAGTCCCCCACCCTGCCAGAGCCCAGGCCTCAGTCCCTCACCCTGCCAAAGCCAAGGCCTCAGTCCCCCACCCTGCCAGATCCCAGGCCTCAGTCCCTCACCCTGCCAGAGCCCAGGCCTCAGTCCCTCACCCTGCCAGAGCCCAGGCCTCAGTCCCTCACCCTGCCAGAGCCCAGGCCTCAATCCCTCACCCTGCCAGAGTCCAGGCCTCAGTCCCTCACCCTGCCAGAGTCCAGGCCTCAGTCCCTCACCCTGTCAGAGCCCAGGCCTCAGTCCCTCACCCTGCCAGAGTCCAGGCCTCAGTCCCCCACCCTGCCAGAGTCCAGGCCTCAGTCCCTCACCCTGCCAGAGTCCAGTTCTCAGTCCCTCACCCTGCCAGAGTCCAGGCCTCAGTCCCTCACCCTGCCAGAGTCCAGGCCTCAGTCCACCACCCTGCCAGAGCACAGGCCTCAGTCCCTCACCCTGCCAGAGCCCAGACCTCTGTCCCCCACCCTGCCAGAGCCCAGGCCTCAGTCCCTCACCCTGCCAGAGCCCAGGCCTCAGTCCCTCACCCTACTAGAGCCCAGGCCTCAATCCCTCACCCTGCCAGAGCCCAGGCCTAAGTCCCTTACCCTGCCAGAGTCCAGGCCTCAGTCGTTACCCTGCCAGAGCCCAGGCCTCAGTCCCTTACCCTGCCAGAGCCCAGGCCTCAGTCCCTTAATCTGCCAGAGTCCGGGCCTCAGTCCCTCACCCTGCCAGAGCCCAGGCCTCAGTCCCTCACCCTGCCAGAGTCCAGGCCTCAGTCCCTCACCCTGCCAGAGTCCAGGCTACAGTCCCTCACCCTGCCAGAGTCCAGGCCTCAGTCCCCCACCCTGCCAGAGCCCAGGCCTCAGTCCCTCACCCTGCCAGAGCCCAGGCCTCAGTCCCTTACCCTGCCAGAGTCCAGGCCTCAGTCCCCCACCCTGCCAAAGCCCAGGCCTCAGTCCCTCACCCTGCCAGAGCCCAGGCCTCAGTCCCTCACCCTGCCAAAGCCCAGGCCTCAGTCCCTCACCCTGCCAGAGTCCAGGCCTCAGTCCCTCACCCTGCCAGAGTCCAGGCCACGGTCCCTAACCCTGCCAGAGTCCAGGCCTCAGTCCCCCACCCTGCCAGAGCCCAGGCCTCAGTCCCTCACCCTACTAGAGCCCAGGCCTCAATCCCTCACCCTGCCAGAGCCCAGGCCTAAGTCCCTTACCCTGCCAGAGTCCAGGCCTCAGTCGTTACCCTGCCAGAGCCCAGGCCTCAGTCCCTTACCCTGCCAGAGCCCAGGCCTCAGTCCCTCACCCTGCCAGAGTCCAGGCCTCAGTCCCTTACCCTGCCAGAGCCCAGGCCTCAGTCCCCCACCCTGCCAGAGTCCAGGCCTCAGTCCCCCACCCTGCCAAAGCCCAGGCCTCAGTCCCTTACCCTGCCAGAGCCCAGGCCTCAGTCCCTTACCCTGCCAGAGTCCAGGCCTCAGTCCCTCACCCTGCCAGAGCCCAGGCCTCAGTCCCTAACCCTGCCAGAGCCCAGGCATCAGTCCCTCACCCTGCCAGAGTCCAGGCCTCAGTCCCTCACCCTGCCAGAGCCCAGGCCTCAGTCCCTCACCCTGCCAGAGTCCAGGTCTCAGTCCCTTACCATGCCATAGCCCAGGCCTCAGTCCCTCACCCTGACAGAGTCCAGGCCTCAGTCCCTCACCCTGCCAGAGCCCAGGCCTCAGTCCCTAACCCTGCCAGAGCCCAGGCATCAGTCCCTCACCCTGCCAGAGTCCAGGCCTCAGTCCCTCACCCTGCCAGAGCCCAGGCCTCAGTCCCTCACCCTGCCAGAGTCCAGGTCTCAGTCCCTTACCATGCCATAGCCCAGGCCTCAGTCCCTCACCCTGACAGAGTCCAGGCCTCAGTCCCCCACCCTGCCAGAGTCCAGGCCTCAGTCCCTCACCCTGCCAGAGTCCAGGCCTCAGTCCCTCACCCTGCCAGAGTCCAGGCCTCAGTCCCTCACCCTGCCAGAGTCCAGGCCTCAGTCCCTCACCCTGCCAGAGTCCAGGCCTCAGTCCACCACCCTGCCAGAGCACAGGCCTCAGTCCCTCACCCTGCCAGAGTCCAGGCCTCAGTCCCCCAACCTGCCAGAGCCCAGGCCTCAGTCCCCCACCCTGCCAAAGCCCAGGCCTCAGTCCCTTACCCTGCCAGAGTCCAGGCCTCAGTCCCCCACCCTGACAGAGTCCAGGCCTCAGTCCCTTAGTCCCCCACCCTGCCAGAGTCCAGGCCTCAGTCCCTCACCCTGACAGAGTCCAGGCCTCAGTCCCTCACCCTGCCAGAGTCCAGGCCTCAGTCCCTCACCATGCCAGAGCCCAGGACTCAGTCCCTAACCCTGCCAGAGCCCAGGCATCAGTCCCTCACCCTGCCAGAGCCCAGGCCTCAGTCCACCACCCTGCCAGAGCACAGGCCTCAGTCCCTCACCCTGCCAAAGTCCAGGCCTCAGTCCCCCACCCTGCCAGAGCCCAGGCCTCAGTCCCTCACCCTGCCAAAGCCAAGGCCTCAGTCCCCCACCCTGCCAGATCCCAGGCCTCAGTCCCTCACCCTGCCAGAGCCCAGGCCTCAGTCCCTCACCCTGCCAGAGCCCAGGCCTCAGTCCCTCACCCTGCCAGAGCCCAGGCCTCAGTCCCTTACCCTGCCAGAGTCCAGGCCTAAGTCGTTACCCTGCCAGAGCCCAGGCCTCAGTCGCTTAACCTGCCAGAGCCCAGGCCTCAGTCCCTTACCCTGCCAGAGCCCAGGCCTCAGTCCCTTAATCTGCCAGAGTCCGGGCCTCAGTCCCTCACCCTGCCAGAGTCCAGGCCTCAGTCCCCCACCCTGCCAGAGTCCAGGCCTCAGTCCCCCACCCTGACAGAGTCCAGGCCTCAGTCCCTTAGTCCCCCACCCTGCCAGAGTCCAGGCCTCAGTCCCTTACCCTGCCATAGCCCAGGCCTCAGTCCCTCACCCTGACAGAGTCCAGGCCTCAGTCCCTCACCCTGACAGAGGCCAGGCCTCAGTCCCTCACCATGCCAGAGCCCAGGCCTCAGTCCCTAACCCTGCCAGAGCCCAGGCATCAGTCCCTCACCCTGCCAGAGTCCAGGCCTCAGTCCCTCACCCTGCCATAGCCCAGGCCTCAGTACCTCACCCTGACAGAGTCCAGGCCTCAGTCCCTCACCCTGACAGAGCCCAGGACTCAGTCCCTTACCCTGACAGAGCCCAGGACTCAGTCCCCCACCCTGCCAGAGTCCAGGCCTCAGTCCCTCACCCTGCCAGAGCCCAGGCCTCAGTCCCTCACCCTGCCAGAGTCCAGGCCTCAGTCCCCCACCCTGCCAAAGCCCAGGCCTCAGTCCCTCACCCTGCCAGAGCCCAGGCCTCAGTCCCTCACCCTGCCAGAGCCCAGGCCTCAGTCCCTCACCCTGCCAGAGTCCAGGCCTCAGTCCCTCACCCTGCCAGAGTCCAGGCCACAGCCCCTAACCCTGCCAGAGTCCAGGCCTCAGTCCCCCACCCTGCCAGAGCCCAGGCCTCAATCCCTCACCCTGCCAGAGTCCAGGCCTCAGTCCCTCACCCTGCCAGAGTCCAGGCCTCAGTCCCTCACCCTGCCAGAGTCCAGGCCTCAGTCCCTCACCCTGCCAGAGTCCAGGCCTCAGTCCCTCACCCTGCCAGAGTCCAGGCCTCAGTCCCTCACCCTGCCAGAGTCCAGTTCTCAGTCCCTCACCCTGCCAGAGTCCAGGCCTCTGTCCCTCACCCTGCCAGAATCCAGGCCTCAGTCCACCACCCTGCCAGAGCACAGGCCTCAGTCCCTCACCCTGCCAGAGCCCAGACCTCTGTCCCCCACCCTGCCAGAGCCCAGGCCTCAGTCCCTCACCCTGCCAGAGCCCAGGCCTCAGTCCCTCACCCTACTAGAGCCCAGGCCTCAATCCCTCACCCTGCCAGAGCCCAGGCCTAAGTCCCTTACCCTGCCAGAGCCCAGGCCTCAGTCCCTTACCCTGCCAGAGCCCAGGCCTCAGTCCCTTAATCTGCCAGAGTCCGGGCCTCAGTCCCTCACCCTGCCAGAGCCCAGGCCTCAGTCCCTCACCCTGCCAGAGTCCAGTTCTCAGTCCCTCACCCTGCCAGAGTCCAGGCCTCAGTCCCTCACCCTGCCAGAGTCCAGGCCTCAGTCCACCACCCTGCCAGAGCACAGGCCTCAGTCCCTCACCCTGCCAGAGCCCAGACCTCTGTCCCCCACCCTGCCAGAGCCCAGGCCTCAGTCCCTCACCCTGCCAGAGCCCAGGCCTCAGTCCCTCACCCTACTAGAGCCCAGGCCTCAATCCCTCACCCTGCCAGAGCCCAGGCCTAAGTCCCTTACCCTGCCAGAGTCCAGGCCTCAGTCGTTACACTGCCAGAGCCCAGGCCTCAGTCCCTTACCCTGCCAGAGCCCAGGCCTCAGTCCCTTAATCTGCCAGAGTCCGGGCCTCAGTCCCTCACCCTGCCAGAGCCCAGGCCTCAGTCCCTCACCCTGCCAGAGTCCAGGCCTCAGTCCCTCACCCTGCCAGAGTCCAGGCTACAGTCCCTCACCCTGCCAGAGTCCAGGCCTCAGTCCCCCACCCTGCCAGAGCCCAGGCCTCAGTCCCTCACCCTGCCAGAGCCCAGGCCTCAGTCCCTCACCCTGCCAGAGTCCAGGCCTCAGTCCCCCACCCTGCCAAAGCCCAGGCCTCAGTCCCTCACCCTGCCAGAGCCCAGGCCTCAGTCCCTCACCCTGCCAGAGCCCAGGCCTCAGTCCCTCACCCTGCCAGAGTCCAGGCCTCAGTCCCTCACCCTGCCAGAGTCCAGGCCACGGTCCCTAACCCTGCCAGAGTCCAGGCCTCAGTCCCCCACCCTGCCAGAGCCCAGGCCTCAGTCCCTCACCCTACTAGAGCCCAGGCCTCAATCCCTCACCCTGCCAGAGCCCAGGCCTAAGTCCCTTACCCTGCCAGAGTCCAGGCCTCAGTCGTTACCCTGCCAGAGCCCAGGCCTCAGTCCCTTACCCTGCCAGAGCCCAGGCCTCAGTCCCTTAATGTGCCAGAGTCCGGGCCTCAGTCCCTCACCCTGCCAGAGCCCAGGCCTCAGTCCCTCACCCTGCCAGAGTCCAGGCCTCAGTCCCTCACCCTGCCAGAGTCCAGGCCTCAGTCCCTCACCCTGCCAGAGTCCAGGCTACAGTCCCTCACCCTGCCAGAGTCCAGGCTACAGTCCCTTACCCTGCCAGAGCCCAGGCCTCAGTCCCTTAATCTGCCAGAGTCTGGGCCTCAGTCCCTCACCCTGCCAGAGTCCAGGCCTCAGTCCCCCACCCTGCCAGAGTCCAGGCCTCAGTCCCCCACCCTGACAGAGTCCAGGCCTCAGTCCCTTAGTCCCTCACCCTGCCAGAGTCCAGAACTCAGTCCCTTACCCTGCCAGAGTCCAGGCCTCAGTCCCCCACCCTGCCAGAGTCCAGGCCTCAGTCCCTTACCCTGCCATAGCCCAGGCCTCAGTCCCTCACCCTGACAGAGTCCAGGCCTCAGTCCCTCACCCTGCCAGAGGCCAGGCCTCATTCCCTTACCCTGACAGATTCCAGGACTCCGTCCCCCACCCTGCCAGAGTCCAGGCCTTAGTCCCCCACCCTGCCAAAGCCCAGGCCTCAGTCCATCACCCTGCCAGAGTCCAGGCCTCAGTCTCTCACCCTGCCAGAGTCCAGGCTGTGTAAAGAGCTTCTCAAATAAATGTTTATTCTATGTTGCCAGACACTACGTCATGCGTTGTTTGTTCCAACCTCTCTTGTCCTCAATACTCACCATTATGTATTCCACTAATATCTATAGCTCCGTAGCTACCTAACGGTTGGTAAATAAACCCCATACTGTCTTTGGGGAAACGAGGCCAAAGTTGTAGTTTTCTCTACATTATTTCTCCCTTCTTTTTGACATGTGTTTTTTGAGCAATAATTCAGCGGTGAGTTTTTTCTTCCTTGTGAATTTAGCACAGGTGTAATCACCACTCCATAACACAGGTGTAATCACCACTCCATGACACAGGTGTAATCACCACTCCATAACACAGGTGTAATCACCACTCCATGCCACAGGTGTAATCACCACTCCATAACACAGGTGTAATCACCACTCCATACCACAGGTGTAATCACCACTCCATGCCACAGGTGTAATCACCACTCCATGCCACAGGTGTAATCACCACTCCATGCCACAGGTGTAATCACCACTCCATACCACAGGTGTAATCACCACTCCATGCCACAGGTGTAATCACCACTCCATGCCACAGGTGTAATCACCACTCCATACCACAGGTGTAATCACCACTCCATGCCACAGGTGTAATCACCACTCCATGCCACAGGTGTAATCACCACTCCATGCCACAGGTGTAATCACCACTCCATGACACAGGTGTAATCACCACTCCATGCCACAGGTGTAATCACCACTCCATGCCACAGGTGTAATCACCACTCCATGCCACAGGTGTAATCACCACTCCATAACACAGGTGTAATCACCACTCCATGCCACAGGTGTAATCACCACTCCACGCCACAGGTGTAATCACCACTCCATGCCACAGGTGTAATCACCACTCCATACCACAGGTGTAATCACCACTCCATGCCACAGGTGTAATCACCACTCCATGCCACAGGTGTAATCACCACTCCATGCCACAGGTGTAATCACCACTCCATGCCACAGGTGTAATCACCACTCCATGCCACAGGTGTAATCACCACTCCATGCCACTGTACAGCAGATGTTATATGTCGCAAATATATATCAATGTATTTAATCTAAAAATGGCCCCACATCTGTTTTATATAGAGAGGCATACAGTACATTTAACTGTCTGGCACATATAAATAACATGAGAGAAATGTTGCCTTGAAAACTGTAATCAACTCAAGTCAAGTGTGTAAATAGATACATAAATAGAAAGAATTGCTATAAAATATGTTATGTTAAAATGTGGAGGCTGAAAGGACATTCATTTCCTATTTCAAAGTGTTTCATTATGACTATCACTTTAACCATAAAAGTGTATATATATTTCAAAATATTTCACGGCAAGTCAAAGAAATTGAAATGTATGATTCATATCTCGCTTTGCTATTATTTATTTTTTTTTTGGGGGGGGGGGGGGGGGGGGGTGCATGTTGGTTCATAAAATATAGTGTAACAAATTGTCCAAACTCTCAAAAGATTTAATTTCATGGTAATAAATAAAATGTTTGCCTTTATCCATTTCAAATTGGGAAATAACTTCTTCTTTTTTTACGAGTATAAATTCAGTTTTGTGTAGCTAGTAGACAAGACCATCAGGAAACCTATTTTAGAACGTCTCTTGTTCTGATTGGTCTGATGTGATGTTTACCTCCACAACTCTAGCTATTCTGTCCAACCGAATCAGCTCCACACGTGAGTCCTGAATGTGCTAACACCTAAATTCAAGGTGAGTTGAACCTAACTATTTATTTTCTATCATGGTCGTTCTGTGAAGCAGGAAAAAAAACGTCTGTTATCTTGACTGACCCTTGAAGGTAAAGGAAAACCTATTCGCTTTTTATAGTGCATTTCATAGGGCTCTGGTCTATAGGGAATAGGGCTCTGGTCTAAAGTAGTGCACTATATAGGGAATAGGGCTCTGGTCTAAAGTAGTGCACTACATAGGGAATAGGGCTCTGGTCTAAAGTAGTGCACTACATAGGGAATAGGTCTCTGGTCTAAAGTGGTGCACTATATAGGGAATAGGGCTCTGGTCTAAAGTAGTGCACTACATAGGGAATAGGGCTCTGGTCTAAAGTGGTGCACTATATAGGGAATAGGACTCTGGTCTAAAGTAGTGCACTACATAGGGAATAGGGCTCTGGTCTAAAGTAGTGCACTACATAGGGAACAGGGTGGCATTTGGTACACACACATAACAATCCAGTCCAGTCTGATATTTACTTCTTCACAAAGGTTGAATAACATCCTAGAGCAGTTCACCTTCAGATGGTTTAACTAAACTAACGCAGTTGGACTGGACAACACAGCCAGCCACCCAGGCAGGACTGACTCCCTCTGGCCCCATCTGCCGCCAGGCAGGCAGGACTGACTCTCTCTGGCCCCATCTAAAGCCAGGCAGGCAGTACTGACTCCCTCTGGCCCTATCTGCAGTGTGGTGCTGGGTTAGAGTAGAGGATTAGAGTGCATCTGTGTGTTCGTCCCTAATGGCACCCTATTCCCTATATAGTGCACTACTTTTGACCAGATAGCATAGGAATTAGGTCCCTAATGGCGCAATATTCCCTATATAGTGCACTACTTTTGACCAGATACCATAGGAATTAGGTCCCTAATGGCGCAATATTCCCTATATAGTGCACTACTTTTGACCAGGGCCCTATTAGAGGTGTACTATACAGGGAATAGGATGCCAATCGGTGTTGTTGCCGATTGCATTGAACATGTCCTCAAACCCTCACTGTGTACCATAGACCTGCTCTTCCTGCTCTGATGCCTGCTGGAAAACACCAAACCAGTTAGACTGTAGGCTACACATTGCCTATTTAGAATAGAATGAAAGTGAATGCTGTTGAGAACCAAATCCTTATCAACACGTTATTACATCTTGTGTGGAAGTGCAAAGAACATTCTCAAATGTTGTGCAACTAACAAAGTAGGCCAATAGGGTTTTATGGGATATGGGATGAGTGCAATTATCTTTATGCCGTTACTCCACTAAGGGTTATGTGCGTGTGTCCTCACTCGGGACATTTTCCCGGTTTTGTACCAGAGCATTGAAGAGTGCCATGTAGCTACTGTTGTATGAGTATACCTAGCGCATGGTAGTGGCAATTCTAAACCAGGCAAAACCCTCTCTACACATTGCACAGTTTGCATTGTAAGCCTAGAGTTTGTGTGTTGCTGCCATGCTATGTTGCTGTCTTAGGTCTCCCTTTATTATGTAGTGTTGTGCTGTTTATTTTTGTCTTGATGTGTGTTTTGTCCTATTTTTATATTATTTAATACCCCCCCCCCCCCCCCCCCCCCCCCCCCCCCCCCCCCCCCCCCCCCCCCCCCCCCATCCTCGCTGGAGGCCTTTTGCCTTCTGGTAGGCTGTCATTGTATATAATAATTTGTTCTTAATCTGACTTGCCTAGTTAAATAAAGGTTTTAAAAAATATATATATATTTTTTTTATATATAATTCAGTGAGCAGTAGAGTTCGGCTTTTCAAAAGACCAATACAATTTCAAATGAAAGGAAATAAACCTTTGTGAAAATACTAACATCTATGCAGAGTAGTTACAGGAACTAGAGAGAGAGAGAGAGAGAGAGAGGGAGAGAGAGAGAAAGAGAGAGAGAGAGAGGGAGAGAGAGAGAAAGAGAGAGAGGGAGAGGGAGAGAGAGGGAGAGAGAAAGAGAAAGAGAAAGAGAGAGAGAGAGAGAGAGAGGGAGAGAAAGAGAAAGAGAAAGAGAAAGAGAAAGAGAAAGAGAAAAAAGAGGGAGAGAGAGAGAGAGATAGAGAGAGAGAAGGGCGTATGGTATTAATCGGCCAAGCAGAAAGCCCCAGTCCAACTGACAGCGGCGGCTAGCAGACGAGGCAACGAGAGAGGCAGAAGAGAAGCCCGATTTCTCCAATGTCAACAGTCTATATTCTAAGGCAGTGAAATATATACAAATAATTAACGGGATGAAGATATACATTTTTCCTGGTGATTTTTGTTTAACACAAGGATATCAGATTCATTATTAATAGACCATCTGCCTACACACACTCGAACCGGAACACCGGTTTACAGGCAGCGTGCGTGGGTAACGTCTACGGTACGATGGATGGTATTCTGTGTCAATATCGATCGGTGTGACTACCTCGAGTCACCTTTGAGTCACTGGATTGTTTCACGTGAAGGTTTATTTCTCGAAACGCAACGTGAGCAGGCTAATCAACTAGTCATCGTACTGAACGGGCTTTCCTGTCACCACCGGGGTGGAATTGTGAAACCTTCGCTTATTGTAAGTATATTTTAAGAATGATTATGATACACTATTATATTTTAGTACTGATTATGATACACTATTATATTTTAAGAATGATTATGATACACTCAATAATAGTGTATCCTACCGTATATGATCATATGGATGTACTGTACGCTATATGATAAAATATGGTGCCAATATTCAACCTTATGCTATTCTTCTATACATTCACTCCCATAACAAGTCGTATTAAAATATAATTATTATTAGAAACTGTAGGATAAATCATTTTATTGAGAGCCTAATAGTAAAGTGGTTCTCGCTTTCATTCATGTGTTACAGATAATACATCCCTAAAACCATACGATATATAGCCAACGCTTTTAATTATGATGTATGTACGGTATAGCCAATAGTTTTAATTAGGATGTATACGATATATAGCCAACGCTTTTAATTAGGATGTATACGGTATAGCCAACAGTTTTAATTAGGATGTATACGATATATAGCCAACGCTTTTAATTAGGATGTATACGGTATAGCCAACAGTTTTAATTAGGATGTATACGGTATAGCCAATAGTTTTAATTAGGATGTATATACGGTATAGCCAACGCTTTAAATTAGGATGTATACGGTATAGCCAATAGTTTTAATTAGGATGTATATACTATATACGGTATAGCCAACGCTTTAAATTAGGATGTATACGGTATAGCCAATAGTTTCAATTAGGATGTATATACTATATACGGTATAGCCAACGCTTTAAATTAGGATGTATACGGTATAGCCAATAGTTTTAATTAGGATGTATATACTATATACGGTATAGCCAACGCTTTAAATTAGGATGTATACGGTATAGCCAATAGTTTCAATTAGGATGTATATACTATATACGGTATAGCCAACGCTTTAAATTAGGATGTATAAGGTATAGCCAATAGTTTCAATTAGGATGTATATACTATATACGGTATAGCCAACGCTTTAAATTAGGATGTATATGGTATAGCCAATAGTTTTAATTAGGATGTATATACGGTATAGCCAACGCCTTTAATTAGGATGTATACGGTATAGCCAATAGTTTTAATTAGGATGTATACGGTATAGCCAATAGTTTTAATTATGATGTATATACGGTATAGCCAACGCTTTTAATTACGATGTATACGGTATAGTCAACGCTTTAAATTAGGATGTATACGGTATAGCCAATAGTTTTAATTAGGATGTATATACTATATACGGTATAGCCAACGCTTTAAATTAGGATGTATACGGTATAGCCAATAGTTTCAATTAGGATGTATATACTATATACGGTATAGCCAACGCTTTAAATTAGGATGTATACGATATAGTCAACGCTTTAAATTAGGATGTATATATGGTATAGCCAACGTTTATAAATCAGATTTATGTGTAGAGGTTCCAATGATTAAAAGCGGCTTGTTGCTTTTGACTTTTGAGCGAAAGTGAAACTATAGTTTTTTATTCCCACTGTAGTCATATAAATCAAATACAATGCATCTGTTTTGGTTTTCAAATCACATGTTGTATTATATGTAGAATCTACATTTATTTTCTATTTTAACAGGTGGCCCGAATTCTTTATTGGAATATTTTTTAACAGAAAAACTTTCTTGGGAAATGTCCTAGTCTTCACAGCCAATGCCAACGGGATCATTTAAACCTTAACTAATCAGATGATGAAGATTCCCGTCTCCCTGCGTCAATGACGGCTAAAATGGAAACTCCTTTCTACCACGACGAAGCCCCAGGTATTCCTCACAACTTCGGACAACACCATGCAGATTACCAACGTTACCAGAGCCACAAGATGATGAGTAAGAAGGTGGCACATAACTTCTCAGGCGGTTCCCACAGCAGCTCTGGCCTGAAACTGTCACAAAGCCAGCCGGGGAGTAACTGCAATATCAATCCTAATAATCTGGGAGGGATTAACAGCAACACAAACAGCTCGTTAATGCCCGGCGGCTTGTCAGATATGAACCTTCTGAAGCTAGCCTCCCCTGACCTCGAGCACCTCATCATCCAGTCTAACCAGGGCTTGGTGACGACGTCTCCTGTCCCCAACACTAACGGAGGTAACCCCTTCATGTACCGGAACAACGCCACTAACGAACAGGAGGGTTTTGCCGATGGGTTCGTAAAAGCCCTGGCGGATCTTCATAAACAGAACCAGCTGGTTGGAGCTCCCGTGTCCCCTTCCTCCTCTATGCAAGGCCCCTACCAGAGGAACATCATGTCTGCAGGAGACCTGCCCATCTATACCAACCTCAGCAGCTACAACCCGAACCACCCCAGCCATATATCATCATCCTACCCAGGGGGCCAGATGCCCGACAGCTACCCAGGCCATGGCCCCCACAGACTTGGAGGCCAGGGACCCCACCATCCCCACAACAGGGGGTTGGACGCCCCTCAGACTGTCCCAGAGGTCCCTCATCCTCCCGGGGACCCCACCTCCTCCCCTCCCTCGCTCTCTCCCATCGACCTGGAGACCCAGGAGAGGATCAAGGCCGAGAGGAAGAAACTACGTAACCGGATCGCGGCGTCTAAGTGTCGTAAAAGGAAGCTGGAGCGGATCTCCAGGCTAGAAGAGAAGGTGAAGGTTCTGAAGACCCAGAACTGTGACCTGACCTCCACCGCCTCGGTCCTGAGGGAACAGGTGGCCCAGCTCAAACAGAAAGTCATGAATCACGTCACCAACGGCTGCCAGATAGCAGTGAGTTCAGCCACCCTGCAGGCCAACAGCACCGGGGACAGGGACAGCACCAACTGTTGATCAACGGACTGTACTGTACAGGGATGAGAAGTGTATTTTTTTTCTGTTGCTCTGAGTCAGTCCTCTATAAAGGAGGTAGTACCTCTACTGTACAGGGATGAGGAGTGTTGTGATGGTAAGTGAAATATGCTAACTACGTGAGTGGTTGGGGAGAATCCCACCTCTCTATGCTAACTGCTAACTACGTGAGTGGTTGAGGAGAAGGGAGAATCCCACCTCTCTATGCTAACTGCTAACTACGTGAGTGGTTGGGGAGAAGGGAGAATTCCACCTCTCTATGCTAACTGCTAACTACGTGAGTGGTTGAGGAGAAGGGAGAATCCCACCTCTCTATGCTAACTGCTAACTACGTGAGTGGTTGAGGAGAAGGGAGAATCCCACCTCTCTATGCTAACTGCTAACTACGTGAGTGGTTGAGGAGAAGGGAGAATCCCACCTCTCTATGCTAACTGCTAACTACGTGAGTGGTTGGGGAGAAGGGAGAATCCCACCTCTCTATGCTAACTACGTGAGCGGTTGGGGAGAAGGGAGAATCCCACCTCTCTAACCTCTACAGACACTTTGAGTTGTAGTATTAAAACAACAAGACATTTCACTTTTATTTTGCCCTCGCGCAGCCCTGAAAGTGACCAAAGCACCTCTGCTTAACAGGAGAGTATCACATGAAAACCTCTGCTTAACAGGAGAGTATCACATGAAAACCTCTGCTTAACAGGAGAGTACCACATGAAAACCTCTGCTTAACAGGAGAGTACCAGACTGACGACTGCAGTCTACAACACTGAACCAAGTAACCATTAGAAGAGTGAGGAGCGGAGGACATTGTGCCTCTAGTATACAGTTCAGTAGGTCCCGGGTGTTTGTGGTCAACAGGAAGTATAATAACTGAGAGAGTGTGAAACATCCGGGGTTCCCATCACCTCAGAACAAGAATTTCTACATTCTAGGTCATCTCTATGATTAAAAAAAAAAAATGAATCAAAACACTGTTCTATGATATTTTTACCTGAGTATTGTCAGTTATAATTGTCATTATCTGAGTATTGCCAGGTATAATTGTCATTATCTGAGTATTGTCAGGTATAATTGTCATTACCTGAGTATTGTCTGTTATAATTGGCATTACACGAGTATTGTCAGTTCTAATTGTCATTATCTGAGTATTGCCAGTTATAATTGTCATTATCTGAGTATTGCCAGGTATAATTGGCATTACCTGAGTATTGTCAGTTATAATTGTCATTACCTGAGTCAGATGATAAGGTTACATCTGTAGTAAAGTGTGAGTTTGACTTTAGAACAAATTACAATTAATGGTAGTGGAAGAGTCTCGTGTGGCACCTCAAGGCCCTGACTCATTCTACACTGTAGTTTGAAGTTATGGGAATTAAAGCTTTTTCCGCTTTAAAACAACAATATAATTGGTCAAAGTATCACAATGTTGTTGATCAAATCCATCGGGCTTAATAATGTGATGTAGATAAGAGGTGCAGATTTATTTTTTTGAGTCACTTTAGTCTCTTGTCTTGGAATATATTATCTGTCTGTTTAGAGTTGTGCAATGTGTGTGTGAGATGACAGCAAAACCAACCTCTTGAGACTTTCAACTCTAAGGGTTGGATACAATCCGCATTGCCAAAGTATTGCCGAATATCCGCGTTATAGCTTGTTTGAAATTTAAAGACGATGTTCCCGCGTTTGCAGAGACTTGCATTCAGGGTAAAAGATGCATACGTCGGCTTCATCGGAAATGACCTTCTCATTTTAACACGGATCTTGTGCGATCCGGATTGAATCCAGACCTAAATGTGTTTTTATTAAATAACTGTGTTCATGTGAAACAGACAGAAGCTTCTGGTGATATATAAATAGTTGAAATAGATTTAAACCAATCACATCTTTGTAAGATTACTATTGGTTGTCATTTTGGAACCTGGCTGATTCATTTTGGAACCTTGGTAATTCATTTTGGAACCTTGGTAATTCATTTTGGAACCTTGGTAATTCATTTTGGAACCTTGGTAATTCATTTTGGAACCTTGGTAATTCATTTTGGAACCTTGGTAATTCATTTTGGAACCTTGGTAATTCTGAAAGATTTTCCTCCATTCCAACCAAAATACCCTTTGCACTGTTCTTCCTGTAATAATGTTGACCTATAGGTTTTAGTGTAGGAGTCAAATTATGTTCAATGTGGTAACATTGTGGATCAGTGCTGTGTTAACCTGAACTACACTGTGTCAGAGATACATTTTCAAAGACATTTTAGATAAACTTGTTGTGTTAATAGACGGACGGACGGACGGACGGACGGACGGACGGACAGACAGACATACAGACAGAAAGGGAAGAGGCTTCTTGAGAATGCAGCAAGCTACAATGAAGTAACAAGACAAGGGCTTTTAATCAATAGATAGATAATGATTTTATTTCTTGTTTTATAACATTTCTGGAGCAATTTATTTATGCAAAATGTATCTTTGGTATTTATGTTTTTGGGGAAATATGATATTGCACATAAATCAAAACATGAAATCTTGTGTGATATTTATCTGTGGTCTCAACAGGGGCTCTGTGTTGACATGTTTCTACATGAAATCTTGTGTGATATTTATCTGTGGTCTCAACATGGACTCGGTGTAGACATGTTTCTACAAACTATTTCATACTTTATTTAAAACGTTTTCCTATGATTGTCGATAAAGTATTTAAATCATGTAATAAGCGCTCCACTTTCTAAATGAATTAACTTAACTTCTTCACAGAAACCATGGTTTAATGCAGCAGTGGACCAACATGGCACCGTAAAGAAAACTGTTTTGTTGATTGATGCTTAAACATTTTTGAAAGATATCTTTAAGTCTCTATACTGTAAGTACTATTACATAGTTGGTGCACTGAATGTACTTTCCTATAATTCCACTATATACATAAACAATGGTATTTATGTACACAGAGTGTACAAAACATTAGGAACACCTTAATATTGAGTTGTATCCCCCTCATGCCCTCAGAACAGCCTCAATTCGTCCGGACATGGACTCTACAAGGTGTTGAAAGCGTTCCACAGGGATGCTGGCCCCATGTTGACTCCAATGCTTCCCACAGTTGTGTCAAGTTGGCTGGATGTCCTTTGGGTGGTGGACCATTCTTGATACACACGGGAAACTGTTGAGTGTGTAAAACCCAGCAGCGTTGCAGTTCTTGACACACTCAAACCGGTGCGCCTGGCACCTACTACCATACCCCGTTCAAAGGAACTTAATAATTTTGTCTTGCCCATTCACCCTCTGAATGGCACACATACACAATTCATGTCTCAATTGTCTCAAGGCTTCAAAATCCTTCTTTCACCCCGTCTCCTCCCCTTCATCTACACTGATAGAAGTGTATTTAGCAAATTAAATCAATAAGGGATCATAGCTTTCACCTGGTCAGTCTATGTCATGGAAAGAGCAGGTGTTCTTACTGTTTTGTACACTCGGTGTATGTCTTAGTCTGGAGAGAAATAAATAAAAAAACGAATAGTCAAGACAGACGTTAAATCTCAAATAATTTTTGTGAACGTCGAGGAAAATATGTATTTTTTAAAACTTGAATAAGGCTTTTGAAGTCAATTATAATAATGTTTATATTTTTGTACAAAATGTATTCAACGTTGTTACAGTTCAATTATTGAATGAAAAGGATGAGTTAAACCTTCTGACATGTTGGTGTGGTTGTTACAGTTCCATAATATACATGATTTATTGAGGTGGATGTTTTAAAATAATATTATTTTATATGTACTGAAGTAGGTGTGTGTGCACATAGGAACACTACTCTTTGTCGTGTAAACTCATCTTGTGTCGATTTCAGTAAAATAGTATTCATACGTTTCAAGAGTCACATAATTGTTTTCCCCCAGGATGAGTCAGATAAAAAAAAAAAGGTTGTTTGATGGGACTAGGAAGGTTGTGTCTAAGTTCAATCGACGCTGTGTGTGTGGATCTTTCATTCCTGAATAGAGCTGTTCCTCGTTGAGGAGAAGGTTTTAACACTAGTTTCTCAGACTGTTTTTCATTTTCAGTAACTGAGCCAATCTGAGACACGTCTTTTTATACACGTGAGAGAAGGAATGTCAAGCAGTAGAATCTACAAACAACTGTCTGTGATTTGGTGCCGTAGTGGTTTGACACATTTCTTTTTTCTCCAGTTATCCCTGTCATTTGTTAGGCTAAAGCGATGATAACATTTTAAAGTGCGCTATTACAGGTATTTGGAGATGACCTGATTTAAAATTGTAAGCACCCTGACCCCTCATGATCAAGCCAAAGATAATAGTTTATCAGCACTTACACAATAACATGGAATACTTCTTTGCAAAAGAAACATTGGTCTCAATGGGACTTTGCTGCTTAAGTTTATACGTGTTGATTTGAGACAGTCATAGATACCCAAGTTGTAAGTGTAACATGGTGTATGTGAGCGTTGAACTGCCTTCGTCTGCCTAGAGGCCCAGAGGCCCAGAGTCCCAGAGGCCCAGAGACCCAGAGGCCCAGAGGCCCAGAGGCCCAGAGGCCCAGAGGCCCAGAGGCCCAGAGGCCTAGAGGCCCAGGGGCCCAGAGGCCCAGAGGCCCAGAGGCCCAGGGACCCAGAGGCCCAGAGGCCCAGGGACCCAGAGACCCAGAGACCCAGAGGCCCAGAGGCCCAGGGACCCAGAGGCCCAGAGGCCCAGGGACCCAGGGACCCAGAGGCCCAGGGACCCAGAGGCCCAGGGGCCCAGAGGCCCAGGGACCCAGAGGCCCAGGGACCCAGAGACCCAGAGGCCCAGGGACCCAGAGGCCCAGGGACCCAGAGGCCCAGGGACCCAGAGGCCCAGGGACCCAGGCTTTTTGTTTTGTGGTACAGGTGGTTAGGTGCTCACCTCTGCACTGTAAGAGACAAGTGTTTGACAAGCGGCTACCTTTTCTGAATAAAATGACAGCACATTGAACATACAGCCATACATAAAGTCACTTGTAAGGTGTGGCTACACCTTCTGAATAAGTTAACAGAACATTGAAGGTAAGTTGTGTTTATTCACTATGACGACGACGATGATAATCACTATTACGTTGTAAAGGATCAATAAGGGTTTTAAAGGGAAGTCAAGCTGCAGTTTATGACATCATATCCTGTTGAGCACTGACACAGCTGTTGGTGTGTACCCAAGGGACAATTCTATGTCAGAGGGTGCGTCTGAAAATTGCACCCTGATACATTAATTTTCTATGGAATAAGGTGCCATTTTGGGACAGTAGCCGTCTGAATATTGTTGGCAGTACAATGAGAGGGAAACATGTCTATCGGCTACAGGGCGACTTGCCTTGGCCCTATAAACTGTTGTTTAGACTGATTTGTTTAGGTTTACAATTTGCCGTCTTCTTGAAAAAGTGTTAATTGTTTCCTTGAATGATTTTTAAAAAATCAAACCAATAAAAGGAGTATGTTTCTGAAACAGGAACATGTTATTAATTGTTGTGTCGTCATCAAGAGACAGTTATACTGTACACAGCTTGAACATATACCACTCACTCTGTACTCTGTCAAATAGTAATACGCATTGTGAAATAGTAATACACATTGTGAAATAGTAATACACATTGTGAAATAGTAATACGCATTCTGAAATAGTAATACACATTGTGAAATAGTAATACACATTGTGAAATAGTAATACACATTGTGAAATAGTAATACACATTGTGAAATAGTAATACACATTGTGAAATAGTAATACACATTGTGAAATAGTAATACACATTGTGAAATAGTAATACACATTGTGAAATAGTAATACACATTGTGAAATAGTAATACACATTGCGAAATAGTAATACACATTGTGAAATAGTAATACACATTGTGAAATAGTAATACACATTGTGAAATAGTAATACACATTGTGAAATAGTAATACACATTGCGAAATAGTAATACACATTGTGAAATAGTAATACACATTGTGAAATAGTAATACACATGGTGAAATAGTAATACACATTGTGAAATAGTAATACACATTGTGAAATAGTAATACACATTGTGAAATAGTAATACACATTGTGAAATAGTAATACACATTGTGAAATAGTAATACACATTGTGAAATAGTAATACACATTGTTAAATAGTAATACGCATTGTTAAATAGTAATACGCATTGTGAAATAGTAATACACATTGTGAAATAGTAATACACATTGTGAAATAGTAATACACATTGTGAAATAGTAATACACATTGTGAAATAGTAATACACATTGTTAAATAGTAATACACATTGTGAAATAGTAATACGCATTGTGAAATAGTAATACACATTGTGAAATAGTAATACACATTGTGAAATAGTAATACGCATTGTGAAATAGTAATACACATTGTGAAATAGTAATACACATTGTGAAATAGTAATACACATTGTGAAATAGTAATACACATTGTGAAATAGTAATACACATTGTGAAATAGTAATACACATTGTGAAATAGTAATACACATTGTGAAATAGTAATACACATTGTGAAATAGTAATACACATTGTGAAATAGTAATACACATTGTGAAATAGTAATACACATTGTGAAATAGTAATACACATTGTGAAATAGTAATACACATTGTGAAATAGTAATACACATTGTGAAATAGTAATACACATTGTGAAATAGTAATACACATTGTTAAATAGTAATACACATTCTGAAATAGTAATACACATTGTGAAATAGTAATACACATTGTGAAATAGTAATACACATTGTGAAATAGTAATACACATTGTTAAATAGTAATACACATTGTGAAATAGTAATACACATTGTGAAATAGTAATACACATTGTGAAATAGTAATACACATTGTGAAATAGTAATACACATTGTGAAATAGTAATACGCATTGTGAAATAGTAATACACATTGTGAAATAGTAATACGCATTGTGAAATAGTAATACACATTGTGAAATAGTAATACACATTGTGAAATAGTAATACACATTGCCAGTCAGATGTCTACATAGTTAAGTACCCAGTTATCTTTTTAAGAAACAGTATTTATCTATTCTTTTTCCCAACATGACAGAGCCAAAGGAGAAAGGAGTCCTGTAAGAAAGATGTGAAACAACTGTGAGATTGATTGACACGAAGTAGTCTTTACTACTGATTTCACAAGCCACTAACCTGACGCGAAACCAAACCACATGGGGGTGGGGAGCGGAGAGTTGTTGGGGGGGGGGGATCTTACGGTGTTTTACAGATTTAAGCAAGTCATATCTTACAGAAAGTGACAGGTTTTCTGACCAAGAGACATGTGAAAGTAGCTGCTCTTGGTATGGCTTCTGTAACTTCCACATACAGAACTTCATTATAGATCTACTACTGGCTCTGGGCAAAAATCCTTCTTTAACTCGTCTCCTCCCCTTCATCTACACTGACGGAAGTGGATTTAACAAGCGGCATCGATAAGGGACAATGGCTTTTCACCTGGTCAAGTCTATGTCATTGAAAGAGTTGGTGTTCTTAATGTTTTATACACTCAGTCTAGGTGCTTCGTATGAGAGAGAGGATAGCTGAGTAATGGTGCCATTTCCGACTGAGCAACCAGACTTGGTTAGACTGCGATAACAGCCCCTTCTCTAAACCCCGTCCCTTTACTCTAGCGATAAGTCCCATGGGATTTTTTAGTGAGTCAGAAACTTGTTTTAAAGTGGAACTGCAGTCGCTGACGTGGCCTCGTTTGTTGGCTTGCTCCTCATCTAATGCTGGCGACCATG